>NC_052339.1:35880365-36094109 GCF_016432855.1 Salvelinus namaycush | reverse complement strand
GCCTGTGAAATACAGGTCATCCTGGCACCCTGAATTACAGGTTCTGAATATTCACATGAGGCTGAATACAGGTCTGAATATTCACCATGAGGCTGAAATACAGGTCTGAATATTCACCATGAGGCTGAGTACAGGTCTGAGTATTCACCTGAGGTGAATTCACCATGAGGCTGAATACAGGTCTGATTTCACCATGAGGCTGAATACAGGTCTGAATATTCACCATGAGGCTGAATACAGGTCTGAATATTCACCATGAGGCTGAATACAGATCTGAATATTCACCATGAGGCTGAGTACAGGTCTGAATATTCACCATGAGGCTAAATACAGGTCTGAATATTCACCATGAGGCTGAGTACAGGTCTGAGTATTCACCATGAGGCTGAATATTCACCATGAGGCTGAATACAGGTCTGAATATTCACCATGAGGCTGAATACAGGTCTGAATATTCACCATGAGGCTGAATACAGGTCTGAATATTCACCATGAGGCTGAATACAGGTCTGAATATTCACCATGAGGCTGAGTACAGGTCTGAGTATTCACCATGAGGCTGAATATTCACCATGAGGCTGAATACAGGTCTGAATATTCACCATGAGGCTGAATACAGGTCTGAATATTCACCATGAGGCTGAATACAGGTCTGAATATTCACCATGAGGCTGAATACAGATCTGAATATTCACCATGAGGCTGAGTACAGGTCTGAATATTCACCATGAGGCTAAATACAGGTCTGAATATTCACCATGAGGCTAAATACAAGTCTGAATATTCACCATGAGGCTGAACACAGATCTGAATATTCACCATAAGGCTGAACACAGATCTGAATATTCACCATGAGGCTGAACACAGGTCTGAATATTCACCATGAGGCTGAACACAGGTCTGAATATTCACCATGAGGCTGAATACAGATCTGAATATTCACCATGAGGCTGAACACAGGTCTGAATATTCACCATGAGGCTGAACACAGATCTGAATATTCACCATGAGGCTGAACACAGGTCTGAATATTCACCATGAGGCTGAACACAGATCTGAATATTCACCATGAGGCTGAACACAGGTCTGAATATTCACCATGAGGCTGAATACAGGTCTGAATATTCACCATGAGGCTGGACACAGGTCTGAATATTCACCATGAGGCTGAGTACAGGTCTGAATATTCACCATGAGGCTGAACACAGGTCTGAATATTCACCATGAGGCTGAACACAGATCTGAATATTCACCATGAGTCTGAATACAGGTCTGAATATTCACCATGAGGCTGAACCCGGTAGATCTGGTATTTACAGTAGATCTAGTATTTAAAGTAGATCTGGTATTTACAGTAGATCTGGTATTTACAGTAGATCTGGGATTGACACTAGATCTGGTATTTACAGTAGATCTAATATTTACAGTGTATCTATTATTTACAGCATATCTGGTATTTACAGTAGATCTGGTATTTTACAGAAGATCTGGTATTTACAGTAGATCTGGTATTTTACAGTAGATCTAGTATTGACAGTAGATCTGGTATTGACAGTAGATCTGGTATTTACAGGAGATATGGTATTGACAGTAGATCTGGTATTTACAGTAGATCTGGTATTGACAGTAGATCTGGTATTGACAGTAGATCTGGTATTTACAGTAGATCTAGTATTTACAGTAGATCTGGTATTGACAGTAGATCTGGTATTTACAGTAGATCTAGTTTTTACAGTATATCTAGTATTTACAGTAGATCTGGTATTTACTGTAGATCTGGTATTTTACAGTATATCTGGTATTTACAGTAGATCTGGGATTGACAGTAGATCTGGTATTTACAGTAGATCTAGTATTTACAGTATATCTATTATTTACAGCATATCTGGTATTTACAGTAGATCTGGTATTTACAGTAGATCTGGTATTTACAGTAGATCTAGTATTTACAGTAGATCTGGTATTTTACAGTAGATCTGGTATTTACAGTAGATCTGGGATTGACAGTAGATCTGGGATTGACAGTAGATCTGGTATTTACAGTAGATCTAGTATTTACAGCATATCTGGTATTTACAGTAGATCTGGTATTTACAGTAGATCTAGTATTTACAGTAGATCTGGTATTTTACAGTAGATCTGGTATTTACAGTAGATCTGGGATTGACAGTAGATCTGGTATTTACAGTAGATCTAGTATTTACAGTATATCTATTATTTACAGCATATCTGGTATTTACAGTAGATCTGGTATTTACAGTAGATCTAGTATTTACAGTAGATCTGGTATTTTACAGTAGATCTGGTATTTACAGTAGATCTGGGATTGACAGTGGATCTGGTATTTACGGTAGATATGGTATTGACAGTAGATATGGTATTGACAGTAGATCTGGTATTTACAGTAGACCTAGTATGTTGTCGATGTGCCTCTTCTATTCCTGGAATCAGGAGGAGCAGTATTACCATATCTGTGGTCTGAGTGCTGGTTGTGCCCCAGGCTGACAGACTGCTGTGGAGGCCAGGTCAGAAACCACCACCACCACCAGACGTGTCCTCTCTTTCATCCTCCCAGCTGGTAAACTGGTGGCACCGACTGTAAACAGACCATAAAAACATGATGGGCACCGCCCTCTCTCTCTCTCTCACCCTCTTTCTTCCTCTTTCTCTCTCTCTCTCTCTCTGTCTGTCTGTCTCTCTCTCTCTCTCTCTCTCTCTCTCTCTCTCTCTCTCTCTCTCTCACCCTCTTTCTTCCTCTTCTCTCTCTCTCTCTCTCTCTGTCTCTCTCTCTCTCTCTCTCTCTCTCTCTCTCTCTCTCTCTCTCTCTTTCTCTCTCTCTCTCTTTCTCTCTCTCACTCTATTTTTGAAAATTAGTGGGTATCGGCATAATTCTGCTCTGCATGCATTATTTGGTGTTTTACGTTGTACAGGGAGGATATTTTTTGCAGGATTCTGCATGCAGAGTTTCAATTTGGTGTTTGTCCCATTTTGTGAAATCTTGGTTGGTGAGCGGACCCCAGATCTCACAACCATAAATGGCAATGGTTCTATAACTGATTCAAGTATTTTTTGCCAGATCCTAATTGGTATGTGGGATTTTATGTTCCTTTTGATGGCATGGAAGGCCCTTCTTGACTTGTCTCTCAGATCGTTCACAGCTTTGTGGAAGCTACTTGTGGCGCTGATGTTTAGGCCGAGGTATATATCGTTGTTTTTTGTGCTCTAGGGCAACGGTGTCTAGATGGAATTTGTATTTGTGGTCCTGGCAACCTCACCTTTTTTTGGAACACCATCATTTTGTCTTCCTGAGATTTACTGTCAGGGCCCAGGTAGACATTGGACTTCAGATTCTAGTAGGGTGGGGCCGGGTGGTGCAGAGTGTTCTAGTGTCCTCGCCAAATCGTTGAAGTATATGTTTAAGAGGGTGGGGCTTAAGCTGCATCCCTGTCTCACCCCACGGCCCTGTGGAAAGAAATGTGTGTGTGTGTACCAATTTGACATTTGCTCAGTACATTGTTTTCACTGAGGAAATGTACAAGTCTGCTGTTAAGGTTTGTCTGCTGCCGCAAATCCCACGGTAGTTATTGGGGTCAAATCTGTCTCCACTTTTGTGGATTGGGGTGATCAGGCATTGGTTTCAAATATTGGGGAAGATGTCAAAGCTGAGGATGATTTCTGTCACACATTAATCTGTTTCACCTGTCGTTGTGCTTGTCTCCACCCCCCTCAATGTGTTGCCTATCTTCCCCATTATCCCCTGTGTATTTATACCTGTGTTCTCTGTTTGTCTGTTGCCAGTTTGTTTTGTTCATGAAGCCTACCAGCGTTTGTCCCCCTGCTCCTGCCTGTTTCTATCTCCGGTTTTCTAGTCCTTCCCGGTTTTGACCCCTGCCTGCCCTGACCCTGAGCCTGCCTGCCATTCTGTACCTTGCCCCACCTCTCTGGGTTATTGACCCCTGCCTGCCCTGACCCTGAGCCTGCCTGCTGCTCTGTACCTTGCCCCACCTCTCTGGGTTATTGACCCCTGCCTGCCTGACCTCGAGCCTGCCTGCTGCTCTGTACCTTGCCCCCCTCTCTGGGGCCCCTCTCCACCCACAACAAACAAACCAAATCTATATCCTAACACGGCCCCTCTCCACCCACAACAACCTAATCTATGTCCTAACACGGCCCCTCTCCACCCACAACAACCCAATCTATATCCTAACACGGCCCCTCTCCACCCACAACAACCTAATCTATGTCCTAACACGGCCCCTCTCCACCCAACAACAACCTAATCTATATCCTAACACGGGCCCTCTCCACCCACACAACCTAATCTATGTCCTAACACGGGCCCTCTCCACCCACAACAACCAATCTATATCCTAACACGGGCCCTCTCCACCCACAACAACCTAATCTATGTCCTAACACGGCCCCTCTCCACCCAAAACAACCTAATCTATATCCTAACAAGGCCCCTCTCCACCCACAACAACAAAACCTAATCTATGTCCTAACACGGCCCCTCTCCACCCACAACAACCTAATCTATATCCTAACACGGCCCCTCTCCACCCACAACAACACAACCTAATCTATATCCTAACACGGCCCTCTCCACCCACAACAACAAAACCTAATCTATAGTCCTAACACGGCCCCTCTCCACCCACAACAACCTAATCTATATCCTAACACGGCCCTCTCCACCACAACAACCTAATCTATGTCCTAACACGGGCCCTCTCCACCACAACAACCCAATCTATATCCTAACACGGGCCCTCTCCACCCACAACAAACCTAATCTATATCCTAACACGGCCCTCTCCACCCAAAACACCTAATCTATATCCTAACACGGCCCCTCTCCACCCACAACAACAAAACCTAATCTATGTCCCTAACACGGCCCTCTCCACCCACAACAACCTAATCTATGTCCTAACACGGCCCCTCTCCACCCACAACAACCTAATCTATGTCCTAACACGGGCCCTCTCCACCCACAACAACCCAATCTATATCCTAACACGGCCCCTCTCCACCCCAACACCTAATCTATATCCTAACACGGCCCCTCTCCACCCCCCCCAACACAACCTAATCTATATCCTAACACGGCCCCTCTCCACCCACAACAACCTAATCTATATCCTAACACGGCCCCTCTCCACCCACAACAACCTAATCTATATCCTAACACGGCCCCTCTCCACCACAACAACCTAATCTATATCCTAACACGGGCCCCTCTCCACCCACAACAACCTAATCTATATCCTAACACGGCCCCTCTCCACCCACAACAACCTAATCTATATCCTAACACGGCCCCTCTCCACCCACAACAACCTAATCTATATCCTAACACGGCCCCTCTCCACCCACAACAACCTAATCTATGTCCTAACACGGCCCCTCTCCACCCACAACAACCTAATCTATAGTCCTAACACGGCCCCTCTCCACCCACAACAACCTAATCTATGTCCTAACACGGCCCCTCTCCACCCACAACAACCTAATCTATGTCCTAACACGGCCCCTCTCCACCCACAACAACCTAATCTATATCCTAACACGGCCCCCTCTCCACCCACAACAACCTAATCTATATCCTAACACGGCCCCTCTCCACCCACAACAACCTAATCTATGTCCTAACACGGCCCCTCTCCACCCACAACAACCTAATCTATGTCCTAACACGGCCCCTCTCCACCCACAACAACCTAATCTATATCCTAACACGGGCCCTCTCCACCCACAACAACACAACCTAATCTATATCCTAACACGGCACCTCTCCACCCACAACAACACAACCTAATCTATATCCTAACACGGCCCCTCTCCACCCACAACAACACAACCTAATCTATGTCCTAACACGGCCCCTCTCCACCCACAACAACCTAATCTATGTCCTAACACGGCCCCCTCTCCACCCACAACAACCTAATCTATATCCTACCACGGCCCCTCTCCACCCACAACAACCTAATCTATATCCTAACACGGCCCCTCTCCACCCACAACAACCTAATCTATGTCCTAACACGGCCCCTCTCCACCCACAACAACCTAATCTATGTCCTAACACGGCCCCTCTCCACCCACAACAACCTAATCTATATCCTAACACGGGCCCTCTCCACCCACAACAACACAACCTAATCTATATCCTAACACGGCCCCTCTCCACCCACAACAACACAACCTAATCTATGTCCTAACACGGCCCCTCTCCACCCACAACAACCTAATCTATGTCCTAACACGGCCCCTCTCCACCCACAACAACCTAATCTATATCCTAACACGGCCCCTCTCCACCCACAACAACCTAATCTATATCCTAACACGGGCCCTCTCCACCCACAACAACCTAATCTATATCCTAACACGGGCCCTCTCCACCCACAACAACCTAATCTATGTCCTAACACGGGCCCTCTCCACCCACAACAACCTAATCTATGTCCTAACACGGCCCCTCTCCACCCACAACAACCAAATCTATGTCCTAACAACGGCCCCTCACCACCCACTACAACCTAATCTTCCTAAACATGGACCCTCTCCACCACAACAACCTAATCTATGTCCTAACATGGGCCCTCTCCACCCACAACAACCTAATCTATATCCTAACATGGGCCCTCTCCACCCACAACAACCTAATCTATATCCTAACACGGGCCCTCTCCACCCACAACAACCTAATCTATGTCCTAACACGGCCCCTCTCCACCCACAACAACCTAATCTATATCCTAACACGGGCCCTCTCCACCCACAACAACCTAATCTATATCCTAACACGGGCCCTCTCCACCCACAACAACCTAATCTATATCCTAACACGGCCCCTCTCCACCCACAACAACCTAATCTATGTCCTAACACGGCCCCTCTCCACCCACAACAACCCAATCTATGTCCTAACACGGCCCCTCTCCACCCACAACAACCTAATCTATGTCCTAACACGGCCCCTCTCCACCCACAACAACCTAATCTATGTGCTAACACGGGCCCCTCTCCACCCACAACAACCTAATCTATGTCCTAACACGGCCCCTCTCCACCCACAACAACCTAATCTATATCCTAACACGGCCCCTCTCCACCCACAACAACCTAATCTATATCCTAACACGGGCCCTCTCCACCCACAACAACCAAATCTATGTCCTAACACGGGCCCTCTCCACCCACAACAACCTAATCTATATCCTAACACGGCCCCTCTCCACCCACAACAACCTAATCTATGTCCTAACACGGCCCCTCTCCACCCACAACAACCTAATCTATGTCCTAACACGGCCCCTCTCCACCCACAACAACCTAATCTATGTCCTAACACGGGCCCTCTCCACCCACAACAACACAACCTAATCTATGTCCTAACACGGCCCCTCTCCACCCACAACAACCTAATCTATATCCTAACACGGCCCCTCTCCACCCACAACAACCTAATCTATATCCTAACACGGGCCCTCTCCACCCACAACAACCTAATCTATGTCCTAACACGGCCCCTCTCCACCCACAACAACCTAATCTATATCCTAACACGGCCCCTCTCCACCCACAACAACCTAATCTATATCCTAACACAGCCCCTCTCCACCCACAACAACCTAATCTATATCCTAACACGGGCCCTCTCCACCCACAACAACCTAATCTATATCCTAACACGGCCCCTCTCCACCCACAACAACCTAATCTATATCCTAACACGGCCCCTCTCCACCCACAACAACCTAGTCTATATCCTAACACAGCCCCTCTCCACCCACAACAACCTAATCTATGTCCTAACACGGCCCCTCTCCACCCACAACAACCTAATCTATGTCCTAACACGGCCCCTCTCCACCCACAACAACCTAATCTATATCCTAACACGGCCCCTCTCCACCCACAACAACCTAATCTATATCCTAACACGGCCCCTCTCCACCCACAACAACACAACCTAATCTATGTCCTAACACGGGCCCTCTCCACCCACAACAACCTAATCTATATCCTAACACGGCCCCTCTCCACCCACAACAACCTAATCTATATCCTAACACGGCCCCTCTCCACCCACAACAACCTAATCTATATCCTAACACGGCCCCTCTCCACCCACAACAACCTAATCCATGTCCTAACACGGGCCCCCCTCCACCCACAACAACCTAATCTATATCCTAACACGGCCCCTCTCCACCCACAACAACCTAATCTATATCCTAACACGGCCCCTCTCCACCCACAACAACCTAATCTATATCCTAACACGGCCCCTCTCCACCCACAACAACCTAATCTATATCCTAACACGGCCCCTCTCCACCCACAACAACCTAATCTATATCCTAACACGGGCCCCCCTCCACCCACAACAACCTAATCTATGTCCTAACACGGCCCCTCTCCACCCACAACAACCTAATCTATATCCTAACACGGCCCCTCTCCACCCACAACAACCTAATCTATATCCTACCACGGCCCCTCTCCACCCACAACAACCTAATCTATATCCTAACACGGCCCCTCTCCACCCACAACAACCTAATCTATATCCTAACACGGCCCCTCTCCACCCACAACAACCTAATCTATATCCTAACACGGCCCCTCTCCACCCACAACAACCTAATCTATATCCTAACATGGGCCCTCTCCACCCACAACAACACAACCTAATCTATGTCCTAACACGGCCCCTCTCCACCCACAACAACACAACCTAATCTATATCCTAACATGGCCCCTCTCCACCCACAACAACCTAATCTATATCCTAACACGGCCCCTCTCCACCCACAACAACCTAATCTATGTCCTAACACGGGCCCTCTCCAACCACAACAACACAACCTAATCTATATCCTAACACGGCCCCTCTCCACCCACAACAACACAACCAAATCTATATCCTAACACGGCCCCTCTCCACCCACAACAACCTAATCTATATCCTAACACGGCCCCTCTCCACCCACAACAACCTGATCTATGTCCTAACACGGCTCCTCTCCACCCACAACAACCTAATCTATATCCTAACACGGCCCCTCTCCACCCACAACAACCTAATCTATGTCCTAACACGGGCCCTCTCCACCCACAACAACCTAATCTATGTCCTAACACGGCCCCTCTCCACCCACAACAACCTAATCTATATCCTAACACGGGCCCTCTCCACCCACAACAACCCAATCTATATCCTAACACGGCCCCTCTCCACCCACAACAACCTGATCTATGTCCTAACACGGCCCCTCTCCACCCACAACAACCTAATCTATATCCTAACACGGCCCCTCTCCACCCACAACAACCTAATCTATATCCTAACACGGGCCCTCTCCACCCACAACAACCTAATCTATATCCTAACACGGCCCCTCTCCACCCACAACAACCTAATCTATGTCCTAACACGGCCCCTCTCCACCCACAACAACCTAATCTATATCCTAACACGGGCCCTCTCCACCCACAACAACCTAATCTATATCCTAACACGGCCCCTCTCCACCCACAACAACCTAATCTATGTCCTAACACGGCCCCTCTCCACCCACAACAACTTAATCTATGTCCTAACACGGGCCCTCTCCACCCACAACAACCTAATCTATATCCTAACACGGCCCCTCTCCACCCACAACAACCTAATCTATGTCCTAACACGGCCCCTCTCCACCCACAACAACCTAATCTATGTCCTAACACGGCCCCTCTCCACCCACAACAACCTAATCTATGTCCTAACACGGGCCCTCTCCACCCACAACAACACAACCTAATCTATGTCCTAACACGGCCCCTCTCCACCCACAACAACCTAATCTATATCCTAACACGGCCCCTCTCCACCCACAACAACCTAATCTATATCCTAACACGGGCCCTCTCCACCCACAACAACCTAATCTATGTCCTAACACGGCCCCTCTCCACCGACAACAACCTAATCTATATCCTAACACGGCCCCTCTCCACCCACAACAACCTAATCTATATCCTAACACGGCCCCTCTCCACCCACAACAACCTAATCTATATCCTAACACGGGCCCTCTCCACCCACAACAACCTAATCTATATCCTAACACGGCCCCTCTCCACCCACAACAACCTAATCTATATCCTAACACGGCCCCTCTCCACCCACAACAACCTAATCTATATCCTAACACAGCCCCTCTCCACCCACAACAAACTAATCTATATCCTAACACGGCCCCTCTCCACCCACAACAACACAACCTAATCTATGTCCTAACACGGGCCCTCTCCACCCACAACAACCTAATCTATATCCTAACACGGCCCCTCTCCACCCACAACAACCTAGTCTATATCCTAACACAGCCCCTCTCCACCCACAACAACCTAATCTATGTCCTAACACGGCCCCTCTCCACCCACAACAACCTAATCTATGTCCTAACACGGCCCCTCTCCACCCACAACAACCTAATCTATATCCTAACACGGCCCCTCTCCACCCACAACAACCTAATCTATATCCTAACACGGCCCCTCTCCACCCACAACAACACAACCTAATCTATGTCCTAACACGGGCCCTCTCCACCCACAACAACCTAATCTATATCCTAACACGGCCCCTCTCCACCCACAACAACCTAATCTATATCCTAACACGGCCCCTCTCCACCCACAACAACCTAATCTATATCCTAACACGGCCCCTCTCCACCCACAACAACCTAATCCATGTCCTAACACGGGCCCCCCTCCACCCACAACAACCTAATCTATATCCTAACACGGCCCCTCTCCACCCACAACAACCTAATCTATATCCTAACACGGCCCCTCTCCACCCACAACAACCTAATCTATATCCTAACACGGCCCCTCTCCACCCACAACAACCTAATCTATATCCTAACACGGCCCCTCTCCACCCACAACAACCTAATCTATATCCTAACACGGGCCCCCCTCCACCCACAACAACCTAATCTATGTCCTAACACGGCCCCTCTCCACCCACAACAACCTAATCTATATCCTAACACGGCCCCTCTCCACCCACAACAACCTAATCTATATCCTACCACGGCCCCTCTCCACCCACAACAACCTAATCTATATCCTAACACGGCCCCTCTCCACCCACAACAACCTAATCTATATCCTAACACGGCCCCTCTCCACCCACAACAACCTAATCTATATCCTAACACGGCCCCTCTCCACCCACAACAACCTAATCTATATCCTAACATGGGCCCTCTCCACCCACAACAACACAACCTAATCTATGTCCTAACACGGCCCCTCTCCACCCACAACAACACAACCTAATCTATATCCTAACATGGCCCCTCTCCACCCACAACAACCTAATCTATATCCTAACACGGCCCCTCTCCACCCACAACAACCTAATCTATGTCCTAACACGGGCCCTCTCCAACCACAACAACACAACCTAATCTATATCCTAACACGGCCCCTCTCCACCCACAACAACACAACCAAATCTATATCCTAACACGGCCCCTCTCCACCCACAACAACCTAATCTATATCCTAACACGGCCCCTCTCCACCCACAACAACCTAATCTATGTCCTAACACGGCCCCTCTCCACCCACAACAACCTAATCTATATCCTAACACGGCCCCTCTCCACCCACAACAACCCAATCTATATCCTAACACGGGCCCTCTCCACCCACAACAACCTAATCTATGTCCTAACACGGGCCCTCTCCACCCACAACAACCCAATCTATATCCTAACACGGGCCCTCTCCACCCACAACAACCTAATCTATGTCCTAACACGGCCCCTCTCCACCCAAAACAACCTAATCTATATCCTAACACGGCCCCTCTCCACCCACAACAACAAAACCTAATCTATGTCCTAACACGGCCCCTCTCCACCCACAACAACCTGATCTATGTCCTAACACGGCTCCTCTCCACCCACAACAACCTAATCTATATCCTAACACGGCCCCTCTCCACCCACAACAACCTAATCTATGTCCTAACACGGGCCCTCTCCACCCACAACAACCTAATCTATGTCCTAACACGGCCCCTCTCCACCCACAACAACCTAATCTATATCCTAACACGGGCCCTTCCACCCACAACAACCCAATCTATATCCTAACACGGCCCCTCTCCACCCACAACAACCTGATCTATGTCCTAACACGGCCCCTCTCCACCCACAACAACCTAATCTATATCCTAACACGGCCCCTCTCCACCCACAACAACCTAATCTATATCCTAACACGGGCCCTCTCCACCCACAACAACCTAATCTATATCCTAACACGGCCCCTCTCCACCCACAACAACCTAATCTATGTCCTAACACGGCCCCTCTCCACCCACAACAACCTAATCTATATCCTAACACGGGCCCTCTCCACCAACAAAAACCTAATCTATATCCTAACACGGCCCCTCTCCACCCACAACAACCTAATCTATGTCCTAACACGGCCCCTCTCCACCCACAACAACCTAATCTATATCCTAACACGGCCCCTCTCCACCCACAACAACCTAATCTATATCCTAACACGGCCCCTCTCCACCCACAACAACCTAATCTATGTCCTAACACGGCCCCTCTCCACCCACAACAACCTAATCTATATCCTAACACGGCCCCTCTCCACCCACAACAACACAACCTAATCTATGTCCTAACACGGCCCCTCTCCACCCACAACAACCTAATCTATGTCCTAACACGGCCCCTCTCCACCCACAACAACCTAATCTATATCCTAACACGGCCCCTCTCCACCCACAACAACCTAATCTATGTCCTAACACGGCCCCTCTCCACCCACAACAACCTAATCTATGTCCTAACACGGCCCCTCTCCACCCACAACAACCTAATCTATGTCCTAACACGGGCCCTCTCCACCCACAACAACCTAATCTATATCCTAACACGGCCCCTCTCCACCCACAACAACCTAATCTATGTCCTAACAAGGCCCCTCTCCACCCACAACAACCCAATCTATATCCAAACACGGCCCCTCTCCACCCACAACAACCTAATCTATGTCCTAACACGGCCCCTCTCCACCTACAACAACCTAATCTATATCCTAACACGGCCCCTCTCCACCCACAACAACACAACCTAATCTATATCCTAACACGGCCCCTCTCCACCCACAACAACACAACCTAATCTATATCCTAACACGGCCCCTCCACCCACAACAACCTAATCTATGTCCTAACACGGCCCCTCTCCACCCACAACAACCTAATCTATATCCTAACACGGCCCCTCTCCACCCACAACAACCTAATCTATGTCCTAACACGGCCCCTCTCCACCCACAACAACCTAATCTATATCCTAACACGGCCCCTCTCCACCCACAACAACCTAATCTATGTCCTAACACGGCCCCTCTCCACCCACAACAACACAACCTAATCTATATCCTAACACGGCACCTCTCCACCCACAACAACACAACCTAATCTATATCCTAACACGGCCCCTCTCCACCCACAACAACACAACCTAATCTATGTCCTAACACGGCCCCTCTCCACCCACAACAACCCAATCTATATCCTAACACGGCCCCTCTCCACCCACAACAACCTAATCTATATCCTAACACGGCCCCTCTCCACCCACAACAACCTAATCTATATCCTAACACGGCCCATCTCCACCCACAACAACCAAATCTATATCCTAACACGGCCCCTCTCCACCCACAACAACCAAATCTATATCCTAACACGGCCCCTCTCCACCCACAACAACCTAATCTATGTCCTAACACGGCCCCTCTCCACCCACAACAACCTAATCTATATCCTAACACGGCCCCTCTCCACCCACAACAACCTAATCTATATCCTAACACGGGCCCTCTCCACCCACAACAACCTAATCTATATCCTAACACGGGCCCTCTCCACCCACAACAACCTAATCTATATCCTAACACGGCCCCTCTCCACCCACAACAACCAAATCTATATCCTAACACGGCCCCTCTCCACCCACAACAACCTAATCTATGTCCTAACACGGCCCCTCTCCACCCACAACAACCTAATCTATATCCTAACACGGCCCCTCTCCACCCACAACAACCAAATCTATGTCCTAACACGGCCCCTCTCCACCCACAACAACCTAATCTATATCCTAACACGGGCCCTCTCCACCCACAACAACCTAATCTATGTCCTAACACGGCCCCTCTCCACCCACAACAACCTAATCTATATCCTAACACGGGCCCTCTCCACCCACAACAACCTAATCTATATCCTAACACGGCCCCTCTCCACCCACAACAACCTAATCTATATCCTAACACGGGCCCTCTCCACCCACAACAACCTAATCTATGTCCTAACACGGCCCCTCTCCACCCACAACAACCTAATCTATATCCTAACACGGCCCCTCTCCACCCACAACAACCTAATCTATGTCCTAACACGGCCCCTCTCCACCCACAACAAACTAATCTATATCCTAACACGGCCCCTCTCCACCCACAACAACCTAATCTATATCCTAACACGGCCCCTCTCCACCCACAACAACCTAATCTATATCCTAACACGGCCCCTCTCCACCCACAACAACCTAATCTATATCCTAACACGGGCCCTCTCCACCCACAACAACCTAATCTATATCCTAACACGGCCCCTCTCCACCCACAACAACACAACCTAATCTATGTCCTAACACGGCCCCTCTCCACCCACAACAACCTAATCTATATCCTAACACGGCCCCTCTCCACCCACAACAACCTAATCTATGTCCTAACACGGCCCCTCTCCACCCACAACAACCTAATCTATATCCTAACACGGGCCCTCTCCACCCACAACAACCTAATCTATGTCCTAACACGGCCCCTCTCCACCCACAACAACCTAATCTATGTCCTAACACGGGCCCTCTCCACCCACAACAACCTAATCTATGTCCTAACACGGCCCCTCTCCACCCACAACAACCTAATCTATGTCCTAACACGGCCCCTCTCCACCCACAACAACCTAATCTATGTCCTAACACGGGCCCTCTCCACCCACAACAACCTAATCTATATCCTAACACGGCCCCTCTCCACCCACAACAACCTAATCTATGTCCTAACAAGGCCCCTCTCCACCCACAACAACCCAATCTATATCCAAACACGGCCCCTCTCCACCCACAACAACCTAATCTATGTCCTAACACGGCCCCTCTCCACCTACAACAACCTAATCTATATCCTAACACGGCCCCTCTCCACCCACAACAACACAACCTAATCTATATCCTAACACGGCCCCTCTCCACCCACAACAACACAACCTAATCTATATCCTAACACGGCCCCTCCACCCACAACAACCTAATCTATGTCCTAACACGGCCCCTCTCCACCCACAACAACCTAATCTATATCCTAACACGGCCCCTCTCCACCCACAACAACCTAATCTATGTCCTAACACGGCCCCTCTCCACCCACAACAACACAACCTAATCTATATCCTAACACGGCACCTCTCCACCCACAACAACACAACCTAATCTATATCCTAACACGGCCCCTCTCCACCCACAACAACACAACCTAATCTATGTCCTAACACGGCCCCTCTCCACCCACAACAACCTAATCTATGTCCTAACACGGCCCCTCTCCACCCACAACAACCTAATCTATATCCTAACACGGCCCCTCTCCACCCACAACAACCTAATCTATATCCTAACACGGCCCCTCTCCACCCACAACAACCAAATCTATATCCTAACACGGCCCCTCTCCACCCACAACAACCAAATCTATATCCTAACACGGCCCCTCTCCACCCACAACAACCTAATCTATGTCCTAACACGGCCCCTCTCCACCCACAACAACCTAATCTATATCCTAACACGGCCCCTCTCCACCCACAACAACCTAATCTATATCCTAACACGGGCCCTCTCCACCCACAACAACCTAATCTATATCCTAACACGGGCCCTCTCCACCCACAACAACCTAATCTATATCCTAACACGGCCCCTCTCCACCCACAACAACCTAATCTATGTCCTAACACGGCCCCTCTCCACCCACAACAACCTAATCTATATCCTAACACGGCCCCTCTCCACCCACAACAACCAAATCTATGTCCTAACACGGCCCCTCTCCACCCACAACAACCTAATCTATATCCTAACACGGGCCCTCTCCACCCACAACAACCTAATCTATGTCCTAACACGGCCCCTCTCCACCCACAACAACCTAATCTATATCCTAACACGGCCCCTCTCCACCCACAACAACCTAATCTATATCCTAACACGGGCCCTCTCCACCCACAACAACCTAATCTATGTCCTAACACGGCCCCTCTCCACCCACAACAACCTAATCTATATCCTAACACGGGCCCTCTCCACCCACAACAACCTAATCTATGTCCTAACACGGCCCCTCTCCACCAGGGCACCAGTCCCATCACTGAGAGAATCTGCGAGGCACAGGGGAGGCAGAGATACAGTACCCTCGCTCACCCCTGTCTCTGTTTGTTTAGATTCAGACTGCATGCTATTCACCTGGAGATAGAAATACATCTATGTCTGTAACAAGGTGCCATATAATGGATGAGGTAGGGACCTGCTCCTCTGATAGTTAAATATTCATGTTTCTGTAGACTGCGGAGTTTAGGAGAACATCCAACTCAATTCTGCCATTCTGGCAAGGAGTATAAAACCGGACACATTTTGTCAAGTTTTTGTGGTTTTCTGAGATGTATTTGAACCAAATATTAGATTTTGCTTTGTGATGCTTATCAGTCTAGGTTCTGATGACACTGTGACATCCAAGTTAAGCATTTCACTCTTTATTCCATTTTATTGCTGCCACTGGCTTTACTGTAGACACAGACACTAGCATATACTTAAGCAATAAGGCTCGAGGGGGGTTTGGTATATGGCCAATATACCACGGCTAAGGGCTGTTCTTATGCAGGACGCAACGCATGGTACAGGCCTTAGCCGTGGTATATTGGCCATATACCACAACCCCCTGAGGTGCCTTATTGCTATTATAAACTGGTTACCAACGTAATTAGAGCAGTAAAAATAAATGTTTTGTCATACCCATGGTATACGGTCTGATATACCACGGCTGTCAGCCAATCAGCATTCAGTGCTCGAACCACCCGGTTTATAATCACAAAAACTGTATGCCCTACAGAAGAAAACATTCCGACTTCACAAATCAGCCCTTGTCACGGCTGTCGTCAGGGTGGAAATGACCGGACCGAGGTGCAGGGTGGTGAGCGTACATATACCTTTATTTATGTAAATGTCGCCAACAAAACAAGAAACAAAGAAATGACGTGAAGCTTACTAGAGCTATAGTGCCACTAACAAAGATAACTACCCACAAAATACAAAGGAAAAAAGGCTGCCTAAGTATGATTCCCAATCAGAGACAACGATAGACAGCTGTCCCTGATTGAGAACCATACCCGGCCAAAACATAGAAACCAACAACATAGAATGCCCACCCAAATCACACCCTGACCTAACCAAATAGAGAGATAAAACGGCTCTCTAAGGTCAGGGCGTGACAGCCCTAATCATTAGCCTGGTGGCTGCATCACAGATGTTTGCCGTGGGTCGTGGGTCGTGGGTCGCGGGTCACGAAATCGCCAACCGCACAAAAACAGACAACGTAAACATTATGAGGTCAGATTGTTGGGCCATTTTAATACAACATTTATGAGTGGTTCTCGAGAGATCCAGAGTTTTGTCTTCTAACAGAAAACAATTCATTTGTGGCCCGTGCTATAACAGCTTTTAGTGCTTGACACAGCAACTATAGACGAGCTGCTTAAGAGGTGCTATATGGGAGCTGTATTCTCATGGTGCTAATCCAGTGGCGAGGCGATGCCCCGGGTTCCCCTGTCGCCTGCTCTGGCAAGATGAAGGGGTTTATATAGATGTTTATGGCTTGTAAAAGTGTCGGAGAGCATGGCGGTCAGGCTGGCAGAGCGCCGCTACAGACAGAAAATGAGACCGTGAAGTTTCACACTGTTTACAGGTTGACAAAAAAGAGAAGAGGGAGGAAGTGAAATGCAGATGAGATTTTGGGATGCTGAGGTCTACTGAGAGATGTTGATGGTGTTTCAGGGAGATGATCGTTGATGTTTAGCCTGTAGGCAAGCACAGCATGGGGACTATATAAGAAAACAATAAACTGTTAAGCTAATTGTTCAATGGTCAATTAGTGGATTATTGCCTACAGTACATGTGAAAACGTTTTTGAAGTGCAGAGCAGACAATAACATCAAGTTCTGTACTACAGTAAATGCCAACTTAGTCTGCACTGTTGGCACGCACCAGAGCTTGTTTCAGTAACCTTGACCCCGGATGGTTTGCAGTGACCTGTGTGATCCCTAGGAGTGAACTCACTAATGCCATCTGGTACCCCCTCACAGCTCATTAATTTAGGTATCCACACAACATTAATTTAGATCTCCACATAACATTAATTTAGGTATCCACAGAATATTCATGTAGGTCTTGTAACGTCCTGACCAGAGTTCTTATGTGTTTTGCTTGTTTAGTGTTGGTCAGGACGTGAGCTGGGTGGGAATTCTATGTTGTGTGTCTAGTTTGTCTGTTTCTGTGTCCAGCCTAATATGGTTCTCAATCAGAGGCAGCTGTCAATCGTTGTCCCTGATTGAGAATCATATATAGGAGGCTTGTTTTGTGTTGGGATTTTGTGGGTGATTGTTTCCTGTCTCTGTGTTTTGTCTGCACCAGATAGGGCTGTCTCGGTTTTCACATTTGTTATTTTGTTATTTGTATTAGTGTTACCGTTTATTCGTCTAATTAAACATGTTGAACACTAGCTGCGCTGCATTTTGGTCCTCTCCTTCACCTATGGAAGAAAACCGTGACAGGTCTCCACAGCTCATTAATTTAGATCTCCACACAACATTAATTTAGGTCTCCACAGCTCATTAATTTAGGTCTCCACAGAATATTAATTTAGGTCTCCACAGAATATTCATGTCGGTCTCCACAGAACATTTATTTAGGTCTCCACGGAACATTAATTTAGGTCTCCACATAACATTAATTTAGGTATCCACAGAATATTCATGTAGGTCTCCACAGCTCATTAATTTAGATCTCCACACAACATTAATTTAGATCTCTACATAACATTAATTTAGGTCTCCACAGAATATTAATTTAGGTCTCCACAGAATATTCATGTCGGTCTCCACAGAACATTTATTTAGGTCTCCATGGAACATTAATTTAGGTCTCCACAGATCGTTCATTTAAGTCTTCACAGCTCATTAATTTAGGTCTCCACAGCTCATTAATTTAAGTCTCCACAGCACATTCATTTAGATCTCCACAGACCATTAATTTAGGTCTCCACATCTCATTCATTTAGGTCTCCACATCTAATTCATGTAGGTCTCCACAGCTCATTAATTTAGATCTCCACAGCTCATCAATGTAGGTCTTCACAGAACATTATTTTAGGTCTCCACACAACATTAATTTAGATCTCCATAGAACATTAATTTAGGTCCCCACAGAATATTAATTTAGGTCTCCACAGAACATTCATTTAGGTCTCCACAGAACATTATTTTAGGTCTCCACAGAACATTCATTTAGGTGGTCACAGCTCATTAATTTACGTCTCCACAGCTCATTCATTTAAGTCTCCACAGCTCATTCATTTAAGTCTCCACAGCACATTAATTTAGGTCTCCACATCTAATACATGTAGGTCTACACAGCTCATTCATTTTGGTCTCCACAGCTCATTTATTTAGGTCTCCACAGCCCATTAATTTAGGTCTCTACAGCCCATTCATCTAGGTTCCACAGCATATTAATTTAAGTCTCCACAGCTCATTCATTTAGGTATCCACAGCTCATTCATTTATGTCTCCACGTCTAATTCATGTAGGTCTCAACAGCTCATTCATTTAGGTCTCCACAGCTCATCAATTTAGGTCTCCACAGCGCATTAATTTAGGTATCCACTGTGCATTAATTTAGGTCTCCACTGCTCATTCATTTAGGTCTCCACAGCTCATACATTTACGTCTCCATACCACATTCATTTAGGTCTCCACAGCTCATTCATTTAAGTCACGATAGCACATTCATTTAGGTCTCCACAGCTCATTCATTTACGTCTCCACAGCACATTCATTTAGGTATCCACAGCACATTCATTTAGGTCTCCACAGCACAATCATTTAAGTCTACATAGCACATTCATTTAGGTCTCCTCAGCTCATTCTCTAAGAGATACAGGAGGCCTAGTTGAGAAGGCAATTATAGGGGAAAGTAATTTGACCTCAAAGGATTACAAGGTCCTTTGTTTGGACAGTAATGTGGATATGTATACCGTCCAGAACTAAAGGTTCAAATAGTATTTGTTTTCTTTCTGTGCTTGACTGAGGATGCCTGGTGCAATGGAACCAATGGAATAATCCCAAATTTGCAAACCACGCCGATATGGCACTCCATGTACGCTCCATCAAACGGCCAAAGTATTGGAAATAAAACCAATACTGTTTAAACCTTGATCTGAGGCCTTTAGAGTCAAATATTGAGTGTGGACATTTGCAAATATTTTCTTGGTACACTCTTAGAAAGAAGGGTTCCAAAAGCGTTCTGCGGCTGTCCGCATAGAATAACCCTTTTTGGTTCCAGGTAGAACTATTTTGTGTTCCATGTATAACCCTCTGTGGAAAGGGTATACCTGGAACCAAAAGGGTTCTTCAAAAGCTTATCTTATGTGGACAGCCGAACAACTCTTTTTGGTTCTAGATAGCACCTTACTTTCTAAGAGTGAAGCGATTAAGCAGTCTTTCGAGGATTTGGGGAACTAAGATGAAACTACATTCTCAGTTCCCTCGCCAATTAGAAACCTGCACTAAATGAATGGGCCATGGTGGTGCAGGTCGGTTCGTGATGACCTAATACGAATTGAGCCAACAAGACTCTTATTCGGTTAACTGCAGCTGCAATGTGTCTTGTCACTTTGTGGAGACAAGGCCGATACCATCTTGCGAATGGAATTAGATTTTCATTGATGTGTCAAGGCAGAGTGGGAACAACAAATCAATGACAAATTACCTGATGATCTGTGGAGATCTGAGGAGAGGAGAGGTGCAGACAAGATCAGAACAGTAGTGTGTTGTTTCGGGGAAAGTTGTGGTAGTCATACACACTTCTCCCATGCCCTCTCTTAGCTTGGAGCTGTCTCACAGCACTGAGGAGAGACAGAGAAAACACAAACAAGCCAATTCCAATACAGCACTAATGGGCCGCATCATGGCATTGCCAATACAATACAAAATAGGCCTTTCAGCTCCAGTCAATAGTGAGTAAATGAAAATTCAACCTTTCATTAAATGCGGTCGTATTATTTCCTTTGACTTGTATGCCGGGTCTATTTTCGGGTTTGCAAATTATTTCAATTTACTGACAAATTTACTACAAGGTCTGTATGTAAACAGTGTGATAGGGCATTAAGTTGAGTTGAGTGGTATGCTGGGATGTTATGGCCTGTTGTTGCGGTTGTAGGAGACATACATAGAAAGCATTGCAGTGTTAGGGCACAACGAAACAAGACTTTTCAAATGTAACAAACCAATTTTATTTTCAGTTGTGCTGAAACAAAAGTCAAGCGTCAGCAAACGGAACAGTCATGTGAAAGATTGAGTCAAAGAGAGAAACATGGAAACATGGAAACATGGAAACATGGAAACACACAACATGCAATTCAGATCTAAACAGGGAAATAAGGAATAATTGCCAAACTACATTACTGTACAACAAAGCCAGAAAGCAGCCTGACTGCAGGTACATCAATTGACTCCTGTGCTTTGAAATGGGGAACGGCATTGGAGTGAGGTGATAAATCTCTCGGCGTCCTGTCTGCACTAGATGTAAAGGCTCAGGGCCCACTTTCCACTGTGGGCAACCTGCCCTTTTAATTAATTAGCACTAGCAGGAAGTGCCTGCCCACAGTGGGAGGCAGCCCGGCTCCCCTATGTACAACCAAGGTGACAATGTCCGTCAAGTGAAAGGACTGCTCGATGCCTCGCTTGATCTGCACTAAATGCATGCAAGCAACTAAGCGAGCCCCCGTGAGCTGACACAATACCAAGAGCAGTCGGTTCCTGTGCAGCGACTGGGCTTTTCACTTATTTTTGCTAGATACTGACTTGGATGGGACAGGCCTAATTTTACTTCAGTGAGACTAAATATGATAACCCATTACCATTATTTACTGTTTAAACAGTCGTATCTGGTTCTATTTTCTCACGTTGTCACTTTCGGGAAAAAATGATGTTTCAGGACCAAACATCCTCCTGATTTGCATTGTAAATCAAATTTAGAATCTAGAAAGGAAAAAAAGAAAAGGTCAAAGGTCGCCTTGTGGCCCTCTCTCTTTGCGTATGTGTGCATGTGAGGGGATGAAAATGGCCACTGTTGTGTGTGAAAACTTCTCTCTCTGTCTCAAGTAATGAGCATGTGCACCTTTCTGCCTGAGGACTTCATACACGATTTAGCCAGAAAGACGGCTGATCGTGATTTAGCTTTTGACACCGTTCGCCCCCGGGCGTGGGGAGACTAATACAGATATCTGACTTCTAGCGCGCAGTGGAGGGAAAGGAGAGAAAAAGTGAGAGGTCTTTTATTGACTAAATGATAAAGAGGTTTATAATGATAAATAACAGTCATTTTATTGTGGAATTCCCAGAAAATACACATTCTACACAATATATAAAAGATAAATACTAAGGGGTTGCTGGCCTCCGTCTCCCCGAACAACGGTATCGGTTAGACTCCAATATCCTCCAATATTTTGGTGCTGGAGTAGAGGTCACAGTTCACATTAAGACCTTGTCTATTAATACAGCATAAACATGGTGCATTATGGCAGTGGTGTCCTCTTTGGCTGAGGGAGGAGGCTGAGGGAGGAGGCTGAGGGAGGAGGCTGTTGGAGGAGGCTGAGGGAGTTGGCTGAGGGAGGAGGCTGAGGGAGGAGGCTGAGGGAGGAGGCTGAGGGAGGAGGGTGAGGGAGGAAGCCGAGAGAGGAAGCCGAGAGAGGAGGCCGAGGGAGGAGGCTGAGGGAGGAAGCTGAGGGAGGAGGCTGAGGGAGGAGGCTGAGGGAGGCGGCTGAGGGAGGCGGCTGAGGGAAGAGGCTGAGGGAAGAAGCTGAGGTAGGAAGCTGAGAAAGGACGCTGAGGGAGAAAGTTGAGGCTGAGAAAGCCAGGGATGATCATGGGCATTTCCCTGCCTCTCTCTCACAGCAGGAACCACACATTGTTTCACCAGCACATCATGGTGGCAGGGGAGAGAGACTATGTCCGGTAGCAGGGGGGAGAGACTATGTCTGGTAGCAGGGTAGAGAGACTATGTCTGGTAGCAGGGGGGAGAGACTATGTCTGGTAGCAGGGGGGAGAGACTATGTCTGGTAGCAGGGTAGAGAGACTATGTCTGGTAGCAGGGGGGAGAGACTATGTCTGGTAGCAGGGGGGAGAGACTATGTCTGGTAGCAGGGGGGAGAGACTATGTCTGGTAGCAGGGGGAGAGACTATGTCTGGTAGCAGGGGGGAGAGACTATGTCTGGTAGCAGGGGGAGAGAGACTATGTCTGGTAGCAGGGGGGAGAGACTATGTCTGGTAGCAGGGGGGAGAGACTATGTCTGGTAGCAGGGCGGAGAGACTATGTCTGGTAGCAGGGGAGAGACTATGTCTGGTAGCAGGGGGGAGAGACTATGTCTGGTAGCAGGGGGAGAGACTATGTCTGGTAGCAGGGGGAGAGACTATGTCTGGTAGCAGGGGGAGAGAGACTATGTCTGGTAGCAGGGGGGAGAAACTATGTCTGGTAGCAGGGGGGAGAGACTATGTCTGGTAGCAGGGGGGAGAGACTATGTCTGGTAGCAGGGGGTAGAGACTATGTCTGGTAGCAGGGTAGAGAGACTATGTCTGGTAGCAGGGGGAGAGACTATGTCTGGTAGCAGGGGGGAGAGACTATGTCTGGTAGCAGGGGGGAGAGACTATGTCTGGTAGCAGGGGGGAGAGACTATGTCTGGTAGCAGGGGGGAGAGACTATGTCTGGTAGCAGGGGGGAGAGACTATGTCTGGTAGCAGGGGGGAGAGACTATGTCTGGTAGCAGGGGAGAGACTATGTCTGGTAGCAGGATAGAGAGACTATGTCTGGTAGCAGGGGGGAAAGACTATGTCTGGTAGCAGGATAGAGAGACTATGTCTGGTAGCAGGGGGGAGAGACTATGTCTGGTAGCAGGGGAGAGACTATGTCTGGTAGCAGGATAGAGAGACTATGTCTGGTAGCAGGGGGGAGAGACTATGTCTGGTAGCCGGGGGGAGAGACTATGTCTGGTCGCAGGGGGGAGAGACTATGTCTGGTAGCAGGGGGGAGATACTATGTCTGGTAGCAGGGGGGAGAGACTATGTCTGGTAGCAGGGGGGAGAGACTATGTCTGGTATCAGGGGGGAGAGACTATGTCTGGTAGCAGGGGAGAGACTATGTCTGGTAGCAGGGGAGAGACTATGTCTGGTAGCAGGGGGGAGAGACTATGTCTGGTAGCAGGGGGGAGAGACTATGTCTGGTAGCAGGGGGGAGAGACTAAGTCTGGTAGCAGGGGGGAGAGACTATGTCTGGTAGCAGGATAGAGAGACTATGTCTGGTAGCAGGGGGGAGAGACTATGTCTTGTAGCAGGGGAGAGAGACTATGTCTGGTAGCAGGGGGGAGAGGTTGCTGGATTGAATCCACGAGCTGACAAGGTAAAAATCTGTCGATTAAGGCAGCCCCCCGCACCTCTCTGATTCAGTTTGAATACATTCAGTTGGACAACTTTCCCCTTGAACAATTGGTACTCATAAAGGAATATATTCAGGGACTATGGCCATTTGTCATTTCAGCATGTTTGTCTGATTGGCTTGTCATGAAGATGGTATGTTGGTAAGAAAGCTAACACAAACTCATTTTTAAACCAGGCTCTCTTAATAATGCACTGAAACTGTAATTTTTGCGATAACATTTTTACCAACTCCTGGATTAATTGTGCCAGGATCTTCTTTCTTTCCGTTTTGTACATTTTAAATGTAGCTTCTCAAGGTGCCTTTCCATGGTAAGATACGTGGATAATGAGATACAAAATAAGCCTTCTAATTGACTTTCCATAAATTTAGCCTCGCTAGTTCAACATATACGTTTTCTCCTCTTTTCAATTTTCCTTAATAAAGTTATTAATCTTGGCCATACAGTAATTATCTGTGTAATTATAATGTAATTGCACATAGATCAAGGACACCTTCTATAGCGGGCGATAGGTTGGTCTTGACTATCCCCTGTGTCCTGTTAAGACATTACTCCTATACCATCTTACTTATTCTACAGTGGAGAGTGTGTCTGCTTGGGCCATATATCCAGCAAATAACCATAAATGCTTTTACATGATAATACTGGTTTAATTACCCTTGGTCAGCCCACTTACAAACCCATTGCTGCTGCAGTCAATATCCCCCAAGATCCATTCATGCTTCAGCTGATGGTTAACTTGGAAGCTTTTGCCAAGTGCTTTCCCCTAATTGATACCCTTATTTAGCAAGAGAGAGAGAGAGCCAGTGGGAGACAAATGGAGTTAAATGGAGCTGTTTATGGTACTCTAAACCAGATCACATACCACTATGGCTGACTGCGGTTGGACATGATTTATCCTGCTAATTTGCTGTTTTAAAGTACAACGGCTGTTTCCATATTTACTCAGCTAGCACAGGTTTTCGCTGGTCTTCGTTGGGTTTCTACTGAAGCTCTTGTTGGGATATTGTTTTACAGTGAATTAAACCTGTTTATGGTTTCAGTATTCCCCAGCTGCTCAGTCTGGCCTTGGTCAAAGAGGCGACGGAGCCTTTACCATGTACCTGAGGGCATGCGGTACGGCCACTGCACACACTTACCATATACTACCCTGTCAGAGCGGAGAGCATGGAACACACCGCTTAGAGCCTGGTAGTCCCGCCGTGTATTTACAATAATATTTTTACAGCACTTGAAATAGATCAGCATCATTGCCATGCTTAACCCAAAGCACATCGACACTTCACAGTCCAATTCAGAATCACTCACAACTTTTAAAAAGAGGAAGCTAGCTGCCATCTTCAAGCTAATCATGACACTTGACCCACAGCGCTTGTTGAGCAACACAAAATGTAACCTGCCCAATGGTTCCCAATTAGATGAATCACTTTACAGTACATATTACACCATATCTTATACTAATAACATCTATACATATGTAAATACAATGTAATAAAAAGGTATTAGCAATGACATGACTACGGTATAAGGTCTACGCATTCTCAGTGGGATGGAAGCAATGGCACAGCCGACAGGTCAGATAAGACAAAGCTATCGAGAATAATTGGGAAAAATAGGATTATGCATTAAGTGGGTTTGTAGGTCCTTCTCTCCTGTCTCATTCCCCAGATATGTCTCCCTTAACAGCTCAGAGTAATTAGTGGAGACCAATGCCAAAGGTAGAGTAGCTACAGAGTAGGCAGCGCTCATCTTTAATTTGAAGAGATGAGACACTCTGTGGGGGGTTTGCTGAGAGCTTCAAGCGACTACGTTGGGTCCTTCAAGCAAGGTCGCCTTGGCAAGAAGAAGTCTGAGAGTAAACTGTAGCATATCTATCCTTAAACTAGACTAACACGAAAAGTGTTTAGGCAGTGTTAAAATAGTTAGTGTTTAAATAACCTTGTTAGTAATAAAATATCCATAACACAATAATGCATGAGAAAAATCTATATTTTGGTCATTATTTTAAACAAATATCTTAGTACCAGTTTTTATGATATGACACAACAGTGTGTGGTAGTGTTTTTTCTCTTCCTTTATCCAGAAAAGTTTATTTTTCAGTGATACCTCAGAAAGTCCTCTAGGGTTGGCCATCAGTCATATGCTTGAGCACGGAGTCAGCCACAAATGGCCTCCAATTTCCAAAGAGCACGGTCAGCTCATTCCTTACTGTCAACATGAAGAAGAGCATACAAGTTGAGTCAATAAAGTCATATGAAATGCTTGATATCAAAATGTGGCGCGGTGACTGATTAAGTGCTCAGGCCCCTGTTGTGATGCTCTCTAGACTCTGGAGGGGGATGTAGAGTAGAAGAGGGGGATGGAGAGGAGGGGGATGGAGAGGAGGGGGGTGGAGAGGAGGGGGATGGAAAGGAGGAGGATGAGGGAGAGGAGGGGGATGGAAAGGAGGAGGATGGGGAGAGGAGGGGGATGGAGAGTAGAAGAGGGGGATGGAGAGGAGGGGGATGGAGAGGAGAGGAGGGGAGGGGGATGGAGAGGAGAGGAGGGGGATGAGAGGAAGGGGGTGGAGATGAGAGGAGGAGGAGGAGGATGGAGAGGAGAGGAGAGGAGGGGGGAGGAGAGGAGAGGAGGGGGGTGGAGAGGAGATGAGAGGAGGGAGGGGGATGGAAAGGAGGAGGATGGAGGGAGAGGAGGGGAGAGGAGGGGGGTGGGGAGGAGGAGGGGGATGGAGAGGATGGGGGTGGAGAGGAGAGGAGGGGGATGGAGGGAGAGGAGGGGGATGGAGAGGAGGAGGATGAAGAGGAGAGGAGGAGGATGAAGAGGAGAGGAGGAGGATGAAGAGGAGAGGAGAGGAGGAGGATGAAGAGGAGAGGAGGAGGATGAAGAGGAGAGGAGGAGGAAGAAGAGGAGAGGAGGAGGAAGAGGAGAGGAGGAGGATGAAGAGGAGAGGAGGAGGAAGGAGGGAGAGGAGGATGGAGAGGAGAGGAGGAGGATGGAGGATGGAGGGAGGGAGAGGAGGAGGATGGGGAGGAGAGGAGGAGGAAGGAGGGAGAGGAGGATGGAGAGGAGAGGAGGATGGAGGGAGAGGAGGAGGAAGGAGAGGAGGGGAGGGGAATGGAGAGGAGAGGAGGGGAAAGGAGAGGAGAGGAAGGAGGGAGAGGGGGAGAAAGGAGAGGAGAGGAAGAGGATGGAGGGAGAGGAGGAGGATAGAGGGAGAGGAGGAGGAAGGAGAGGAGAGGAAGAGGAAGGAGGGAGAGGGGGAGAAAGGAGGGAGAGAGGGAAGGAAAGTTGGGGGTAGAGTTCAAGCACCTGGTGTTTCGCTCGTGTTGTTTATATTTCTCAGTCTGAAAGGTAACATGTTTAGTTGTTTATTTCAAGGGGGATGAAGCCGCAGGTCATAACCTCCACAGACTACAGGTATTCATTAAAGAAGCCTGTATCGGGACAGTTATGATACAGTATTTCTAATACAAACTTTTCAATTTAACTGGACTATAAAATAAAATACTTTGAGCAGCTAGTTGGCTCTAAACCTCTGAAGCATCATATTACAGTTCTACCTATCCCTCCTGCATACGCATGTCTACCAGCCAAGCCAATACCAATTCTTCACACAGGTGAAAAATACGAGAACGGGAGTAACAAAGACTTTTCTATCTCTCTCATTCTCCATTTCTGTAACTCTTCAGGAAGTGGATCCCCTGCAGCGGAGTGCAGGTCTTTCCTCATTGTACCGCTAATTCAAAGTGGTGACGAGGATGCTCAACCCCTTGTCTCTTGATTTTGACTTATATAATCCATAAGCAGAGCATAAAGCTTCCAGAGCCCTTGGGGAGGGACCAGGAGGGGCAAGGTAGGGAGGTGATCAGTCAGAAAGGTGTGTTTTAAAGCAGGGAGATAGATAGAGGACTCATCATGGATATCACCTGGTTTAGTATGGACATTGACATTGAGGGCTTACACCATTTTAAAGTAGCCAACTGGTTGGGGTTTCCTATGAGTTGGGAGCAATCAGCTATTGAAGAAGAAAATTGACAACTTTAAAATGGCGATAGCTTCAAAGGAGCTACCGATGCTGTCACAGATGCTATAATTGCACAGATACAGATATGAGTCCTATATCTATCTCTAGAGTGTAAAGCTGGCTCTCTATGCATAACTCTCACACACTGCCAAAGCACAGTACATAGACACATACTACCTGTACAAGGGGGTGTAATGTCAGTCCTGGTGGTATAATGTCACGTACTACCTATCCTGGGGTTGTAATGTCTGTCCTGGGGGTGTAATTCCACATACTACCTGTCCTGGGGGTATAATGTCTGTCCTGGGGGTGTAATGTCACATACTACCTGTCCTGGGGGTGTAATGTCAGTCTTGAGGGAGTAATGTCAGTCTTGAGGGAGTAATGTCAGTCTTGGGGGGTGTAATGTCAGTCTTGGGGGTATAATGTTAGTCCTGGGGGTGTAATCTCTGTCCTGTGGGTATAATGTCTGTCCTGTGGGTGTAATGTCTGTCCTGGGGGTGTAATTTCAGTCCTGGGTGTGTAATGTCTGTCCTGAGAGTGTAATGTCACACACTACCTGTCCTGAGGGTGTAATGTCAATGCTTCTTATTCATTTGAACTTGTCATATATTTTTGCTACTTTGACTGTAGTATAGTGATATAGTGACATTTTATACATACAGTAAATCATTACACTGTAGGTTACAAGACATTACACTGCAGGTGTACACTTCATGTGGTATATTTGGGATTTAAAGAGTGGTATATCTATTATACATTATATAAAAGTGATGCATATAACACATATGCTTGTATAAATTCCATATCAGTAATCCATGCAGCAGTATTAGAGTTGAGGTGCCAGAAGTCTATTTCTTTCTATCACATTCCTACAGTAGGGAGGATTAAATACAGTCAGTCATTTTCTGCATACTTAGCAAACACTGTCTGTCAACCTGCAACTCCCACTTGCTACTCAACCTCCCCATCACAGTGAACCACCACCAAACTTCAAAGACGAGTACCGAGTAGAAACCGATGTGGTTTACACTGTGTTAAGATCATGGCTCTGGGCTACGCAGGGAGCAGGTTGCTATGCGCTGCAATGCTAATAGGTTCCACTTCTCAGTGCGGTCCGTTAGCCTGTGCTGACACGTCTTGACACTTCATACACCATATTCCACCCTTTTTAATCATTTCTGATAGGCACTCTCCGGGATACCAACAATTTAATTTGAAAGGGTGAACCACCAAACATTTTTTGTGTCTCTAAATAGAGGTCGGTCTCAACACGTTTTCAGTGCTTCGCTCTAATTGGGAACCACTGACGGAATCTAGGAGGTAAATCAGGATTTGGGCTGAAGAAGTAAAAAGTGCACATCAAGCCAAGATGGCAGTGAGTCCTGGAAGAGACACCTAACAGACTGGCAAAGACTATACTGTTAGCAAACAGATCAAAGAGATTGAGATATTAAGGGAAAACAAATACAGACAAAATACCGCTCCACTCTTCAGTTGTAGCCTGAGAAAGGCCGAGGAAATAGTGAGGACGGTAGCTTTGTTCAGAAGCAAAGACATCTTTGTTTGACCCTATTGTCTCCTGCTATTTCTGGTCTCTCAGGTGAACATTCAAATCAAATCAAATTTTATTGGTCACTTAAAAGTGTGCACTCAGTGTTCCTGTGTTATTTTCAATATGATACAATTATATACAGTATGTAAATACAAGATCAAACTAAAGCTAAAGCATTAAACTGTGTTTATTAATCATATCTCAAGGTCTTCACTATTAGTTCTCTTAGTCTTTTTATTAGCTTTTACAATTTAACCAATAGGCATACTCAGCAGTGTGATCTGGCATTTTATATCATTTGCAAATCTTACAAATCATCCTAACATTTTATCTAACTCGACTAAAAAACAGACACAACTTTGGTACTGACCACAGGGAAAAATAAAGACTCTACCCTCTATGTTTTACATCATATTCAATGTCTCAAATATCTTACAATCCGATAGAGTTTAAGAAATATGATCATACATGTTAGTCAACAAAGTTACTGTGTGTGATGTAGAGAACTAATGCATTTCTACTGCAGTCAAAACGAGTTATGTGTGATGTAGAGAACTAATGCATTTCTACTGCAGTCAGAAAGAGTTATGTGTGATGTAGAGAACTAATGCATTTCTACTGCAGTCAGAAAGAGTTATGTGTGATGTAGAGAACTAATGCATTTCTACTGCAGTCAGAACGAGTTATGTGTGATGTAGAGAACTAATGCATTTCTACTGCAGTCAAAACGAGTTATGTGTGATGTAGAGAACTAATGCATTTCTACTGCAGTCAGAAAGAGTTATGTGTGATGTAGAGAACTAATGCATTTCTACTGCAGTCAAAACAAGTTATGTGTGATGTAGAGAACTAATGCATTTCTACTGCAGTCAGAAAGAGTTATGTGTGATGTAGAGAACTAATGCATTTCTACTGCAGTCAAAACGAGTTATGTGTGATGTAGAGAACTAATGCATTTCTACTGCAGTCAGAAAGAGTTATGTGTGATGTAGAGAACTAATGCATTTCTACTGCAGTCAGAACGAGTTATGTGTGATGTAGAGAACTAATGCATTTCTACTGCAGTCAGAACGAGTTATGTGTGATGTAGAGAACTAATGCATTTCTACTGCAGTCAGAACGAGTTATGTGTGATGTAGAGAACTAATGCATTTCTACTGCAGTCAGAAAGAGTTATGTGTGATGTAGAGAACTAATGCATTTCTACTGCAGTCAGAACGAGTTATGTGTGATGTAGAGAACTAATGCATTTCTACTGCAGTCAGAACGAGTTATGTGTGATGTAGAGAACTAATGCATTTCTACTGCAGTCAGAAAGAGTTCTTCTTGCAATTTCTGTATAGTTCTACAAACATCACTCAATATTAATGGGACAGTATAATCCTATACAAACCATGACACCGTAGTTCGGTAACTGTCATGAGATCCTATCAACTAGAATCTATTTGGAAACAAAAGCCCAAAAGCCCAAAAGGCAGGAGCTTTCTGTGTGGTATATGACCGGATCTTTTCAGATCAAGATATCATACGCTATTGGTTTAGTCTAAGAAGAACTGTTTGTATAAAATATGTTGGGCTGTAGCGAGTATACTTAGCTGGGAGCTTATTGTTGTCCTTCACTGAGAACCTGTGGGAATTCGCCCTGAGAGAAGGAAGACTTGTTTTGTCTTTAACATGGAAAGAGTATATATCGTGCCATCTAAATACTTCCATCCATATTCTATAGAATCCCGTTTAACTTATACAATTTGAACATAAAGTCTTGTTTTTTTTTTTGTATTAAATTAAATTAGAATTGATTTGTCATAGTCGACCAGCTTTTACATTAGAAATCTTGGTCAAGTTAATAACATAAAAACAGCGTGTAACCAAGACTGAAAATGGGGACTGACAATTATAAATTACTCATTATTACTGAATGTGAAAGCGTTTGTATTTAGTATTCCTCCCTCCAGCTTTATCTGGGAACAGTCAAGTCGGGCTAAGCTAAACAACAACATGTGGTCCGCTATGGACTTCAGATGCTGATCATGGTCATGGATCTTAGCGGAACAAGCAGGACATGTTTTTTGCATTTAGTTGTTTTCTGTTATTCACTGTCTGTAAGTGGTATTGTATTAAAGCCAGGCAGCCTCGACAGGCCCTAATACATTACATCATCCAAATGACAACGACGGCACAACAATATATAATTCAATTAGACTCTTATTTCCTTTAAGCCTCAAATAGGGACAAAGTGTCTGGCAACTATTCAAATATACAAAGTGACTTCCCTTGAACACTGAGAGATGTGCAAACTGTATGTATGCATTATGCCACAAATAGTGAACTTTTTTAAAGTGGTAGAAATGTATTTGGTCAGTCAGTTCATCATACAAACAGATGAAACATTAAAGCATTTTTCTCACTTACAATAACATCTGCATTCTCTCCTCGGCCTTCATAGAATATTGCCAAAAGCAAATACATAATGTGCTGAATGGGAGTTGAGAATGAAGTTTGGATTTGCTGCAGTGTGATGTCGCTCTAACCAACGGTAAATGAGATGTGTGTAGGCTGAGGACCCCCCGCAGCCCCAACATCTAATGTGTTTCACAGTAAAGCGTTGTATTACTGCTCTTGTCATGCCATCTGCTGGTTCACAGGGCCTGCCTCTCATCTCCTCCTTTCCTCTAACTAGCTCTTCCATCCCTCCATCCCTCTTTCTGTGGGAGCATCATCTGCTCTGCACCTCCCAATATGTCATCATGTCTCCTCTGGGAGAGAGAGAGAAAGATAGAGAGAGGGAGAGAGAGATAGAGAAGGAGACAGTGAGAGAGAAATACAGGGAAGGCGATTGTTATCGAAAAATAAGCATGGTGTTTGAAAGGGATTTTAATTGAGGCATTTGTTATATTTGAAAAGGTGAAGCCCCTGGGGCAGTCGCGGGAAACTAACTCAACCAATGTAATATCCTCAGACATTAATAAAGAATGGCATCTTTTGACTTTCCCTTTAAAACCACAACCTGATGTTCTAAATATAGAGAAAGACAGACGCGGTTATTCTCTGTACCTCTGGGGGATACGTAGCATTACTGGACAGATAGAGGAGCAGAGGATATGCCTTCCGATTAACAGCCCAGGAGGGCCCTGTCCCCGAAATAAAGGGCCGACGTCCCCTCCGCCCTCCACCCTAAAGGGGATATCTCCCCTCTCTCTTTCTCCCTTTCTCTCTCCTCTTAGTAATCAGGCCATTAATAATATTAGGGCCCCTAATACGAGTCATCCGGTCTGCGTTTTCAGAGGCTTATACCAAAGAGGAAGTGGATGTTGTTTTTGTCTCATTGCGGCATGAGAGCAGCATAGGAGGACAGGTTTCATTAACTAAAGGATGATGTTAACATCAACTATTTTCTATTGTTTAAAACCCCTATTTCTGTTAGAAGTGATGGGCATGATGGTTTAGACTGGTATCTGCAGTCGGCTTGGCAGTAGTTCTGTTATGTAGAGATCCTAACCAGTATTCTGTGACAAAACGTGTGCTTGCAGAACTGTGTGTGCCGTCCATGCTGCGTTTGATTAATATAGGTCTTCAGTTAGTCAAGTTGGTCCTTGACTTGTAATGTTCTAGAAGACTCCTTCCTGAAGTCTCAGAGGATTTACACTCACTGTAGCTTCAGCAGTGAGTTGAAGATCCAGAAAACTGGTAAATGCATATTTCTCTGCAGCCTATGACATTACATGACGCATGCCATGTATCTGTAAAACTCTCTCTGAAATAATACAGTGAAAGAAATTAGATGTATTTTAAAGCGCTGACAGGCACTTACTGTTAATATTTTGGGTTGTTTTGTCCAGTCTTGTTCTGCAAATGAATATAATCCTCTACGGGTTAAAGGGTGATGCCAGAGACATGAAAGAGCTTGATTCCTTGATAATTGTTGGGCTCAAGTTTTGGTTTTCTGCTCTCTGTTCCCTGATTGGCTGAATGCACACTATCCGAACGCAATTAATGTGCACTGAAAGTAATCTTGAACGAGATGGTTTTGCTTAAAAAAATATTACTTTACAGTCCATATCCGATAGGATGTGGCATGTTCAGCTCAGCACGATGGAAATGGAAACATTTTGATGGCTGGATGTTGGTTTGGAAAGTAATATCAGGCTGAGGTTAAATGGTATAAAGAGCACTTACATCTTAAAGGTAGTCATTTAAGATCTTCAGTCATTCTTACTCATATGTTGGGGGACAAAATTACTTAAACACACATGTATTGTTACCCTCCCTTGTGTGGAAGGTACAACCCAGTCTCTCATTAACTATGTACGATATGTAAACACAGTGTTCGTGGCACATCGAACTCTCAATGCCACGGCCCTTTAGAATCCCTTAACTCGATGCTCTCTCTGAGTTATCTAGTATCTCTGAGTTATCTAGTATCTCTGAGTTATCTAGTATCTCTGAGTTATCTAGTATCCGGAAGGTAACAATGTTACCCGTCCTACACTCACACACTATGTATACACAGTGTACCTAGAGACGTCAGAGTCAACTTAGCAATCCTTACATTGGTAAAACAAATCCAACATGTAAAACTACCTAAAGTGGTGACACATTGCCAAACTAAATCATTCTGTTTCATTAAACGTTTAAATCCATATTGGGTAGGATAAAGTCTCCTATCAGTTTCAGCAGTGGGCCAATTCAAACATTCATTGGTAATAAATGGTGTGTTTTTCCATTGCTCTATCAAAAGTATGTGAAATGTAGTCTTTGACAGGGTAGAAGATTGCATACCTCCACACTGTGCAACCTCAACAGAGATCCTTTGTTTTTCTCCTTATTCAAATAGAGAACATAATGCCAACCTCAAACGCTCTCGCATCAAACCCACATGAACATCCCAGTCGCAGTTAGAAAACCTCTATCTTTCTGTTCATACTGGGGACTATCTGCGTTGTGAAACCAACCAATGGGGCATGTTAAGTCACTTTGTACGCATTATCTATCTCCAGTCATTCTTGTGAAAATATTTCATCCTCATTCTATACTAGAGATAACAAATAAAAGTTCCTAAAATAAACACACAAAGAAGTGCCAATCATTTGGTATTGAAGGACACAACATGTATTATGGGAGTTGTAATATGGGTGTTGTAATGTGGGAGGAGTTGTGATATGGGAGGAGTTGTGATATGGGAGGAGTTGTGATATGGGAGGGTGTTGTAATGTGGGAGGAGTTGTGATATGGGAGGAGTTGTGATATGGGAGGGTGTTGTAATGTGGGAGGAGTTGTGATATGGGAGGGTGTTGTAATATGGGAGGGTGTTGTAATGTGGGAGGAGTTGTGATACGGGAGGAGTTGTGATATGGGAGGAGTTGTAATGTGGGAGGAGTTGTAATGTGGGAGGAGTTGTGATATGGGAGGAGTTGTGAATAAGTCACCAGACTCAGGTGTGATCTGTTATTCCGCTGCGCTTCCTCATGGTTGAAATTTCCCCCGGGGCATCTGCCATTTCTCAGTGTCATGGGTTTAAGTCTTTGTAGCCCTCAAGTCTTCTAATTACTGAACATACGTCACTTACCAGAGAAGTTTTGGGTTTGGCGACATAGGAGAGAAGGCCTGCTCTCTGAAGAATACCAAACACATCACCACCACCATCAAATCATTCCCCTGTAACGCTTCATTGAGTTCTTTGTGTTCTGTGATGGCGATCATTGTTTTTTTGTTTTTTTTGTGGGGACCGGAAGTTCTGAAGGTCTGTTTCGTGGGAACTTGTCTTTGCACGTTGTGTCATTCTATTTGCTGGGATGTCATCACAATATTTTAATAGGACTGTTGATATCATATAAAGAATTGCAAAAAATAAGTGCAAATATGATCTATGAAGTATGTGTACAACAAATTACATAAGAAATCATATAGGGAGACCAGGGAACAAAGTAGCAGTTAGGCTTTTGCTTAATATGAAAATAAATTTGTATACAAACAATATGCGGGGTTAATTGTAACAGCCAGCGGGGTTAACACTGTCTTCAATGGTAAAAATTAGGCGTAATTGAAAATAATTCTGGTTTAAAGCTGATATGTGGATGAAAATCCAAGAAATTATACAAATATATATACGTATATTTTAATGTAATCTTTTAGGCATGCCATGTCAATAGCTAAAATTAATATATTTTATTTAAGATACTTTTAGCATTCAAAAAAAAAAGAAATTTCCAAAGGTATTTTCTTGGTTGTACTGCTAAACTTGATCTAAAGAAGTTACATTGTGTATCATTATCTGAATGTGTCTAAATCCCATATAAAATACAATACAATTGAACCATGTCACGCGCCGTAGTTTAAAAACTCAGTGGATATGGGTAAAACAATGAAGTCATATCTGAATGCTGACATCTTTATGCACCTTCGCCACTACCCCCATTTACAAATATGTGTGCAATCTGAGTCTTGTGGGAAAATACAACAGTAATTAAAGCAGCAAGCAGCGTTGCTGGGGTTCTACTGTGTGTCCACTGTGGCACCATCAGGACAAATTGGACACATTGCCCTAGGATGAACTACTTCTGTACTGTTTACCACGCTTGCCAAATATCAGAACTCAAAATCAAACTGATCATGCAATATAATATGCTTTTGATGTATTTTGGACCAATTTTAATGATGTTGACAACTTTAAGCGTCTTCTTCTCCAGAACTGCTGGACCGATCGTCACCAAAATTGGTATATAGTATCTATGGATGTACATCTTCTAGACTGTATCTGAGACAATATGGCCACGGTGAGCCAATAAGCTTGCATTCATGTTTTTCCTATCCAACAGCACCACAATGTGGACAAACTCAACCATACTATACAGATTAGCTAGACTTATATCCTTGAGTATGTGTGCCAAATTTCATCACTCTGAGTCAAACAGACCATAGGCTCGTTATCGTGCCACCGGTTGATATGAAGGTGCTTGCATTTGTTAAGTCTTGACAGTGTTTGCAACATGTGTACCAAGTTGTTACAATATCAATATCTGTGACTGATTTATAGGCATTTATGTGCGAAACCACACCCACGTGACTGTTTATTGGTCAGTAACCGCCAGTGGTGGAAAAAGTACACAATTGTCATCCTTGAGGAAAAGTAAAGATACCTTAATAGAAAATGACTCAAGTAAAAGTGAAAGTAACCCAGTAAAATACTATTTGAGTTAAAGTCTAAAAGTATTTGGTTTGAAATAGACTTAAGTATCAAAAGTAAATGTAATTGCTAAAATATAAGTATAAATCATTTCAAATTCTTTATGTTAACCAAACCATATGGCACCATTTTAATGTTTTTTAAATGTATGGATAGCCAGGGGCTATCTCCAACACTCAGACATAATTTACAAATGAAGCATTTGTGTTTAGTGTGTCCACCAGATTAGAGGCAGTAGGGATGACCAGGGATGCTCTCTTGATAAGTGTGTGAATTGGATCATTTTCCAATCCTGCTAAGTACTTTTGGGTGTCAGGGAAAATGTATGGTGTAAAAAGTAAAATATTTAGGAATATTAGGAATGTAGTGAAGTAAAAGTAAAAGTTGTCAAAAATACAAATAGTAAAGTAATGTACAGATATCCCAAAACAACTACTTAATAAGTAGTACTTTAAAGTATTTTTACTTAACCTTTGTGTACTGTAGTCTTAACATTCTGTATACTCCCCTTGTCCTAAGGGGAATAAACCCTTAAAATAAAGCAGCTTAATTGAATTTTAAACCCCAAATCTATTTTGCATGAAGAGTACCGCCTGTCATTCATCACAAACGTTGTGAATATCTGGGTTTTCCCTCTTCACAATGCAGAAAGACCGCATTTCATCAGTGTACACCACCTGTTTTTATTGCAACACACCTGTCATAATTGTTTTCTTTACTAAAGTAGAGGTTTATTATTATTATTGCTAAAGGTACTGCATAGGTATAAACATACTTTTTAGCAAGAGATAGCACTTGTATAGCCTAAGAGAGTAGCAGAAATGTGCAGAAAGCAGTTTTGAATGCCTTTTATTGAAGGGAAATAATAACAGTCAAACTTTTTTGGCAACATAGTGATATATTCTTATATACTGTACAATGAGGAATTCAACTACAAAATACTAGTCTTCTCCCATTTTTTAACCATTGCCCCCACCCACCAGGTTTATAAACAACAACGATAAATAAGTATAAAATAAGATAATAGATACAAAACAAAAACGTGAAGAAACATAAATCAATCAACTCTAGTTAGCACATATAGGACAGTATGCAAGTGTGTGTGCATGGACTTTGCAGATGTATTTCTCACATGTGCAGCACAGAATTTGTTTAACAGTCCTTTTTTGGGGGGGCAGAATTGGCATCTCCTCCTCTTGCCTGCCCCAGCTGCAGCCTCAGGTGGATCAGGACAAGATTCAGCCCCTTGAACAGCTTTCACAAGAGCTGCAGAGGCTGCTATTCCCTTCTTTGAATGTGGGGGGTTACAAGTGCCTTTCCCAGCTGCTCCAGGAACACCCTCCTCTTGTTCCGCTTATCAGGCATCCAGGTAGGGTTGATCTTGTTCCATATCACAAAGGCATTGTATGATGACACATCAATGGTGTTATGGAAGATGACCAGAGGCCAGCGGGCAGTCATCCTCCTGCAGGTGTAAGTTCCAATCACCTTGTCCAGGTTGTCCACGCCTCCTTTGTTACGGTTGTAGTCCAGGATGATGGTTGGACTCCTGTCCTCACGATCACTGATCTCAGCCGTTTTATGCAGTGTGCTCAGGAGGACCACATTCTTGTTCCTCTTTGGGAGGTAAGAAACTAGAGTGGTGGGGGTGAAGGCAAACTTTGATGAGAAGGCCTTTCTCCCCCTTGTTGCAAGGAGTGCAGGGGGGAGCTCAGGCTTGTTCTTTCTAACTCTGCCAACCATGGTGATCTTCCTCTTCAGAAGCTGCTGGCTGAGTTCAATCAGTAGTACACATAATCTCAATTTCTCATTGTGTGTGTGTGTGTCTTTGTGGTTTTGTGGTGTGTAAATGATTTTATACCTGCTGGGTCAAAAATTACCATAACTTCTTATGGCTGCAGGGCGGTGCCGGTACACTTATGACAACAGCCCGTCCAAGTGCAGGGCGCGAAATTCAAAAGATATTTTTTTGAAATATTTAACTTTCACACATTAACAAGTCCAATACATCAAATGAAAGATACACATCTTGTGAATCCAGCCAACATGTCTGATTTTTAAAATGTTTTACAGCGAAAACACCACGTATATTTATGTTAGCTCACCACCAAATACAAAAAAGCACAGACATTTTTCACAGCACAGGTAGCGTGCACAAAACCAACCTAACTAACCAAGAACCAACCAAACTAACCAAGAAACAACTTCATCAGATGACAGTCTTATAACATGTTATACAATAAATCTATGTTTTGTTCGAAAAATGTGCATATTTGAGGTATAAATCATAGTTTTACATTGCAGCTACAATTGGAAATAGCACCGAAGCAGCTAGAACAATTATAGAGACCAAATTGAAATACCTAAATACTCATCATAAAACATTTATGAAAAATACATGTTGTACAGCAAATGAAAGACAAACATCTTGTGAATCCAGCCAATATTTCCGATTCTTTAAGTGTTTTACAGCGAAAACACAATATAGCATTATATTAGCTTACTACAATAGCCAACCACACAACCGCATTGATTCAAGCCAACAGTAGCGATAACGAATAAACCAGCAAAAGATATTAATTTTTTCACTAACCTTCTCAAACTTCATCAGATGACAGTCCTATAACATCATATTACACAATACATATATGGTTTGTTCGAAAATGTGCATATTTAGCAGCACAAATCGTGGTTATACATTGGGAAAACTTAGCATCTTTTTCCCAGAATGTCCGGATATATTTCTGACACTCACCTATTCTAATCAAATAACTATTCATAGACTTTACTAAAAAATACATGTTGGACAGCAAATTAAAGGTAGCTTAGTTCTTAATGCAATCGCCGTGTTAGAATTCTAAAAATAACTTCATTACGACATGCAGCTTACGTTATGGCGAGAGAGCGCCCAAAATCTGGGCGCAAACTAATAGTACACATGTTCGACAGATATATGAAATAACATCATAAATGGGTCCTACTTTTGATGATCTTCCATCAGAATGTTGTACAAGGGGTCCTTTGTCGGGAACAATCGTTGTTTGGTTTTAGAATGGCATTTTTCCCTCTTAAATTAGAAAGCACACTAGCCAAGTGGCGCGAAGCTCTCCTTCCTGAACAAACGCAGAGAACGCAACACGCCTAACCTCCCGAAAAAATTTCAATAATATGATAAACTATATTGAAAAAACATACTTTACGATGATATTGTCACATTTATCAAATAAAATCAAAGCCGGAGATAGTAGCCGTCTATAACGACAGCTTTTCAGAAGGCAATACCCGGTTCCTTCTCTCGCCTTCCAGAAAACAGGAAATTGGTGTCACGTCATGCCAAGAGCTCTTATTCGACCTCAGATCAAGATATACACTCCATTTCTTCTCTCACTCCCTGTTGACATCTAGTGGAAGGCGTATGAAGTGCATGTATACTAATACATATCAAGCAATTGAATAGGGATGCTCTGGAACAGAGCATCGATTTCAGATTTTCCACTTCCTGTCAGGAAGTTTGCTGCAAAATGAGTTCTGTTTTACTCACAGATATAATTCAAACGGTTTTAGAAACTAGAGAGTGTTTTCTATCCAATAGTAATAATAATATGCATATTGTACGAGCAAGAATTGAGTACGAGGCCGTTTGAAATGGGCACCTTTCATCCAAGCTACTCAATACTGCCCCTGCAGCCCAAAGAAGATAAGACAATCTTTGTACCCTGGCGGCGTACTTCTTTATTGGAAATATGAGGCGATGTTTCACTTTTTCTAATGTTGGGGTCACTCTAGGAAAAGTCATCAAATTTCTAGTTGAAACAATGTAATTTAGGGGTTTTTCTGAGCCAATCAGTTGTGTTGTGACAAGGTAGGGGGATATACAGAAGATAGCCCTATTTGGTAAAAGACCAAGTCCATATTATGGCAAGAACAGCTCAAATAAGCAAAGAGAAATGACAGTCCATCATTACTTTAAGACATGAAGTTCAGTGAATACGGAAAATTTCAAGAACTTTTAAAGTTTCTTCAAGTGCAGTCGCAAAAACCATCAAGCGCTATGACGAAACAGGCTCTCATGAGGAACGCCACAGGAATGGAAGACCCAGAGTTACCTCTGCTGCAGAGGATAAGTTCATTAGAGTTACCTGCCTCAGAAATTGCAGACCAAATAAATTCTTCACAGAGTTCAAGTAACAGACACATCTCAACATCAACCTTTCAGAGGAGACTGTGTGAATCAGGCCTTCATGGTCGAATTGCTGCAAAGAAACCACTACTAAAGGACACCAATAAGAAGAAGAGACTTGCTTGGGCCAAGAAACATGATCAATGGACATTAGATGGTGGAAATGGTGGAAATATGTCCTTTGGTCTGGAGTCCAAATTGGAAAGTTTTGGTTCCAACCGTATTTGGGTGAACGGATGAGCTCCTCATGTGTATTTCCCACCATAAAACATGGAGGAAAAGGTGTTATGGTGTGGGGGGGGTCTTTGCTGGTGACACTGTCTGTGATTTATTTTGAATTCAAGGCACACTTAACCAGCATGGCTACCACAGCATTCTGCAGCAATATACCATGCCATCTGGTTTGAGCTTAGTGGAAATATAATTTGTTTTTCAACAGCCAATGACCCAACACACCTTCAGGCTGTGTAAGGGCTATTTTACCAAGAAGGAGAGTGATAGAGTGCTGTATCAGATGACCTGGTCTCCACAATCCCCCGACCTCAACCAAAGTGAGATGGTTTGGGATGAGTTGGACAGAGTCAAGGAAAAGCAGCCAACAAGTGCTCAGCATATGTGAGAACTCCTTTAAAACTATTGGAAAAGCATTCCAGGTGAAGCTGGTTGAGAGAATGCCAAGAGTGTGGAAAGCTGTTATCAAGGCAAAGGACGGCTATTTGAAGAATGTCAAATATAAAATATATTTTGATTTGTTTAACACTTTTTTGGTTACTACGTGATTACATATGTGTTATTTAATAGTTTTGATGTCTTTACTGTTATTCTGCAATGTAGAAAACAGTAAAAATAAATAAAAACCCTTGATAGAGTAGGTGTTCTAAAACTTTTGACCGGTAGTGTATATACCATGGCATTGCATGAGAGGGTGAGGCCCATGGTCCTTTACCACCATGCCAAGTTGGGCCGTCCTCGCAAGAATTTGCATGTTATTTTCATTGTGGGACAAACCCGGTATAATATTAATGAACGCCAACAAATACAATACAGTTTCACTAGCTTCGCTGAACCTATAATTATTCTCATCAACGACTCCAATCAAAAGACCTCTTCTTATTGATATAAATTATATATGAATAGATACAGTTGAAGTCGGAAGTTTACATACACCTTAGCCAAATACATTTAAACTCAGTTTTTCACAATTCCTGACATTTAATCCTAGTAAAAATTCCCTGTCTTAGGTCAGTCAGGATCACCACTTTTTTTAAGAATGTGAAATGTCAGAAGTAATAATAGACAGAAATATTTATCACATTCCCAGTGGGTCAGAAGTTTACATGCACTCAATTAGTATTTGGTAGCATTGCCTTTACATTGTTTAAATTGGGTCAAACGTTTCAGGTAGCCTTCCACAAGCTTCCCACAATAAGTTGGGTGAATTTTGGCCCATTCCTCCTGACAGAGCTGGTGTAACTGAGTCAGGTTTGTAGGCCTCCTTGCTCACACACGCTTTATCAGTTCTGCCCACAAATGTTCTATAGGATTGAGGTCAGGGCTTTGTGATGGCCACTCCAATACCTTCACTGTGTTGTCCTTAAGCCATTTTGCCACAACTTTGGAAGAATGCTTGGGGTCATTGTCCATTTGGAAGACCCATTTGCGACCAAGCTTTAACTTCCTGACTGATGTCTTGAGATGTTGCGTCAATATATCCACATAATTTTCCTACCTCATGATGCCATTTATTTTGTGAAGTGCACCAGTCCCTCCTGCAGCAAAGCACCCCCACAACATGATGCTGCCACACCCATGCTTCACGGTTGGGATGGTGTTCCTCGGCTTGCAAACCTCCCCCTTTTTCCTCCAAACATAACGATGGTCATTATGGCCAAACAGTTCTATTTTTGTTTCATCAGACCAGAGGACATTTCTCGAAAAAGTACGATCTTTGTCCCCATGTGCAGTTGCAAACCGTAGTCTGGCTTTTTTATGGTGGTTGTGGAGCAGTGGCTTCTTCCTTGCTGAGCGGCTTTTCAGGTTATGTCGATATAGGACTCGTTTAACTGTGGATATAGATACTTTTGTACCTGTTTCCTCCAGCATCTTCACAGGGTCCTTTGCTGTTGTTCTGGTATTGATTTGCACTTTTCACACCAAAGTACGTTAATCTCCTGGAGACAGAACGCGTCTCCTTCCTGAGCGGTATGACGGCTGCTTGGTCCCATGGTTTTTATACTTGCGCACTATTGTTTGTACAGATGAATGTGGTACCTTCAGGCGTTTGGAAATTGCTTCCAAGGATGATCCAGATTTGTGGAGGTCTACAATTCTTTTCTGAGGTCTTGGCTGATTTATTTTGATTTTCCCATGATGTGAAGCAAAGAAGCACTGAGTTTGAAGGTAGGCCTTGAAATACATCCACAGGTAAACCTCAAATTGACTCAAATGATGTCAATTAGCCTAACAGAAGCTTCTAAAGCCATGACATAATTTTCTGGAATTTTCCAAGCTGTTTAAAGGCACAGTCACCTCAGTGTATGTAAACTTCTGACCCACTGGAATTGTGATACAGTGAATTATAAGTGAAATAATCCGTCTGTAAACAATTGTTAGAAAAATTACTTGTGTCATGCTCAAAGTAGATGTCCTAACCGACTTTCCAAAACTATAGTTTGTTAACAAGACATTTGTGGAGTGGTTGAAAAACGAGTTTTAATGACTACAACCTAAGTGTATTTAAACTTCTGACTTCAACTGTACATGTGGAATGTTCCACAGGTCAATAATAATAAAAAAGAGAGGCAAGAATATTTAAAATTCGTCCTGACAAAAAGAGATTTAGTGAAGTAAACAAAAAACTATTTATGTATATAAGAAAAATGTCCTAGGCATGTAGATACACTAACAAAGCATTAGCACATTGAAAAACAACTTTTAAATTACTTCATTTTTTTTTTTTAACTAGGCAAGCCAGTTAAGAACAAATTCTTATTTACAATGACAGCCTACCGGGGAATAATGGGTTAACTGCCTTGTTCAGGGGCAGAATGACATGTGTTTACCTTGTCAGCTCGGGGATTCGATCCAACAACCTTTCGGTTACTGGACCAATGCTCTAACCACTAGGCTACCTGCCATCCCATTTAAGTTATTTAGTTGTTACTTTGTGCACCATGTTACTTTGTTCCCCGGTCATCCCTAAAAAAAAAAAAATTGTCTTTTATCATCCTGAAACAAAAAAGCAACAAACATCAAGTGAATAAATCTTTAGAAAAGGTTGCTTTGTCATAGCTGTGTTATCGCAGACTGCCATAGTAAGAGGCTGCAGACGTATATTTGCAGTCCCTGTGGCGCTTCAGCAGTTCGCTCGGTTAGCCTACTCCCGCTCACTTGTCGGAGTCTTTTAACGCTAACAGAAAGCACAAATATATGATCATCTTACCGGGTGTCGATTTATACAGGTGTCACCCCTGACTTGATTTCCAAGAGAGCAGGGTTTTCTTTGCCTGTGATTGAAGTCACAACGTTATTATCAGGCAAAATGTATTCATGATACCAGAAATGCAAGTTGCCTTCTGGGCTTTGTAATATAATACTGCGCTCTTTATCAAATTTAACAGTTTATTGGAAACAGCTTGTACACATGATTTAACCATGGGGCGGGTAGGCAGGGCCTGAGGATCACCCCTCCCGACACCACTTCACCCCACCATGCACAACATTTATACATGCACCTCTCCTCCCTCTCTCCCTTTTCTCCTCCTCTTTCATTTCTCTCTCTCTCTCCGATCCACTCCTCGGTCACATCTGAAGTGCCGGGGCCTTTTGTGCACATTGTTGTTTGTTGCTCTGAAAAGTGCACGATAACAAAAAGCGTGACGTGACAAATGGACTTTGTGCCCTACAGACAGATTTAAGTGATATGTTGTTGAATGGTAGCGACCCGCTGCACACACACACAGACACACACAGCCCAAAGTTGTGCAGTTTTACATTTAATACACATTACTCCGAAGGCACATTTCCAAAAAACAACTTCAGTTACCTAGCTTTGTTTGTATGTACAGTACCTCAACATTAGTTTAATTTCCCTGCTCCCTGTCATCTATTCGGTTATCCTTAAAAATATATGTTGTCTCTGACACCTGCAATTGGTATAGACAAATAGATGTCATTCACCTTTTTCGTGTAATTAGTTTTTACCCCTGTGGATCTCAGCTGACACTGATATCATCCAAACCTTAAAGGGTCTCGCCCCGGGGGATGTCACCCTGGTAGACACTTGCAGGGAAACCCTGAGTGTTGGGTTACCATTACAGACTGAGATCAGTGACAGCTACTGTGGAATGCTACAGTGCTAAAGACTGGAATGAAAAATGGAGGCCTTAAAAAAAAAAATCTTTATGTTGCAGAAATTTGTTAAAACGATAGCAGAAAAGGTGATATTAAAAGTGGTCACAAAGCAGTGAAGCAGCCTATTCATGTGACTGATGTAGCCTTCCTCCCAGCATTTACACAAATACAATTGTGACTTTGGGCAATGTCTGTTTTGTATTGCTCTAATAATGAACATGTAGGAAGACAATGATTTTAATTAAACATTTCAAAATGAGACCACTATAGGCCTACATCAAAATTATCAAACTGATAACCAACCAATATCGTTGATTTTTGTTTATTATTTATTTAACCAGGTGAGTTGACTGTGAATACATTCTCATTTGCAGCAATGACCTGGGGAAAGTTACAAAACATAGACTTAGTTACAAGATACAGTGGCTTCAGAAAGTATTCATACCCATTGACTTGTCCACATTTTCTTTTGTTCCATCCGGAATTCAAAATGGATTAAATCGATTTTTTTCTCACCCGTATACACACACATTACCCTAATTTGAAAAAGTGAAAACATGTTTTTAGAAAATGTAGCAAATGTATTGAAATTAAATAGAGAAATAACTCATTTAAATAAGTATTCACACCCCTAAGTAAATACATACTGTATTAGAATCACATTTGGCAGTGATAACAGCTGTGAGTCTATCTGGGTAAGTCCCTAAGAGATTTGCATACCTGGATTGTACAATATTTGTACATTATCTTAAAACTAAAAATGGCAAGCTCAAGTCTTGACATAGATTTTCAAGCCGATTTAAGTCAAAACTGTAACTAGGCTACTCAGGAACATTCAATTTCATCTTGGTAAGACACTCCAGTGTATATTTGTGTTTTTGTGTTATTGTGTTTTAATTAAGTTATTGTCCTGCTGAAAGGTGAATATGTCTCCCAGTGTCTTTTGGAAAGCAGGCTGAACCAGGTTTTCCTCTAGGATTGTGCCTGTGCTTAGCTCTATTCCGTTTCTTTATATTCCTAAAAAAACTCCTTAGTCCTTGCCGATGACGAGCATACCCATAGCATGTTGCAGCCATCACTATGCTTGAAAATATGAGGAGTGGTACTCAGTGATGTGTTGTGTTAGATTTTGCCCCAAACAAAAACACTGTATTCAGGACATAAAATGCATTTTTTTTGCCACATTTTTTTGCAGTTTTACTTTAGTGCCTTATTGCAAACAGGATGCATGTTTTGGAAAATGTTAATTCTGTTACAGGCTTCCTTCTTTTCACTCTGTCATTTAGGTTAACATGGTGGAGTAAGTACAATTGGTGATCCATACTCAGTTTTCAACTGTATCTTTGTAGTGACTGGGTGTATTGATACACCATCCAAAGTGTAATTAATAAGTTCACCATGATCAAAGGGATATTCAATGTTTTACCCATCTACCAATAGGTGCCCTTCTTTGCAAAGCATTGAAAAACCTCCCTGGTCTTTGTGGTTGAATCTGTGTTTGAAATTCACTGCTCGACTGAGGGACCTTACAGACAATTGAATGTGTGTGGTACAGAGATGAGGTAGTCATAAAAAGTATATTAAACACTATTATTGCACACAGAGTGAGCCCATGTAACTTGTTACGTGACTTGCTGAAATTATTTAGGCTTGCCATAACAAAGGGGTTGACTACTTATTGACTCAAGACATTTCAGCTTTTCATTTTTAATTAACTTGTAAAAATGTGTAGAAACATGATTCCACTTTGACATTATGGGGTACTATGTGTTTTAAATGCAGGCTTTTGTGAATACTTTCTGAAGGCCCTGTATTAGCAAGCAAAAAAACACAACAAAAAGAAAAATAATAATAATAATAAAAATTTAAAAAAGATTAGAATCATAAAAAAGGAAGTAATTATTGCTTAAAAAGGGCCTCACATAGCCTCACACTTCTTCAGAGGAACCACTTCACTCAATTTCAGTTAACTTCCGCAAGCAAGGTAGCTAAGGGCAGATTTGCCTAACTCTGTGGAGATTGAATGGACCTCTACCAAGATATCAAAATATGCTAATGATATTCCATTATTTAAAAATATACAAAATATCAATAACTAATTTGTAGACATTACATCCACATGAAATAACATTCAGTAAAATCCAATTCATAGATTCCCAGACCCTCAGACAGTGATTCTCCCCAGCAGTGATATTGCAGAAGGCAGAAGCTTTAATACTTCCTGTGGAGATGTTAAATAGGAACCAGCCGTTCCTCTGCAACCAGTGCCCCTAATGATTTAAAGGGATGGTCAGAGGTCACAGCCAAGCTATTAATGATACCTTTTAACAAAAGGCATGCAAGACGAGACACAAGGCTCACGAGCGGAATTCAGCATGATTATGGGAGGTTACTGAAGAAGAGCAGAGCCTGGACACTATAGGCTCAGCCAACAGGTCTCAACTTGGAGCAGGTCACTAGTTGGCCTGTCAAGGTATATGTCAAATAGCTCTGAGTGGTATTCCACAAGGGTGTATCCTGTTACCACTATAGTTATTCCCAAAGGTCTGACGTTACCTGTGTGGTTATGAATTCCTAGGGGAAAATCTGTTCATGTGAGTTGTGGTAAATGAACCATACTTATATTTTACTTTTACCACAGTGTCTTCCTGTCATTTCTGACATAAAACAATTATTCCCTTTAAAAAAGTTAATTATGGGAGCCAGGCTGTTGGGAGGTTGAGGAGATCTGGCTGAATCTGCATCGGAATAGGGAAAATGTGTGTATACGCAGAGCGGTGTCATCCCGTGATAAAATATGGACGGAAGTGCTGCTAGGCATATCATTTATCAGGCAGGTTTAGCATGCGCATGTAAAAATGAATGGCTCTGTTATCTGCATAGGTTGGGGTGAGCTTAGTTTAGTGTACAGGCATTTATTGTGTGGAAATGGCATGCTGTCGACCTGGTGGGGCATGATTGATCAGACATTGCCTCGTTCTGGAACAGCTATGGGCAACACATTCAAAACATGCAAAACAACATTTGGCTCTTTAGTTTAGTGTTCGAAAGGACAACTGCAAGAAAGAGATTGTTTTTCCGTAAGGTTTTTGTTTGGGTAACTTTAAAGTTAGCCATTTGACAACAAAGCGATAAACGTCCTCTAGTTCTTTGAATAAATATTTAATACTTAGATAGATTTGTTCACAGGTATCAAGCAATTAAAAACATTGAATAATGAAATACACATTTTAATGTATTACAAAGTTTGTTTAAAGTAAATCTTTATGACAATACTGTCGACAAAGTGACATAGCTATAGTATCAAAGGGTAAAACATTAATTAAACCTGAAACAATTACCAAGACAGTGAGGAGCGTGATTCAGCATGTGTGGTCTGTCCTGTAGTAGTCGCCAAAACAAATGTGGGTTCTCAGTTGACTCTGTTTCAAATCCACCGTAATGAGAAGGTTTCATCTGTCTGCCAGTGAAAAAAAAGGAGAGCGGTCATGACTGTCAATCTCTCATGTGTGGAGAGGTGAAGAGAGGGAGGAAGAGAGAGCGAGAGAGAGAGAGAGCTATTGAGAGGTGGAGAGAGGCCAGGCACAGATTACACCTCCAGTCACCGGAGCTTCGGGCACTTTCACTGATTCACACACAGAGAGAGAAACAGTATATGCTCTTTCCCCACCGTGTGAGGACCTAATACTGAGGATGCTCCTCCATCTCTGCTTTATTTATTGGCTCATATTGAGTCGACTGCTGAGAACTAGTCTCCCCATAGTTATTGGCTCAAAGAAGACGCATGGGGAACATATCATTTTTAGGTCAGCTTATAAACATTATAACATTGACCATTTAATGAAATAAAAATGTTTAAAGGCTCTTATTATTTTTTATAGATATGTTTATTTATTTTTATTTATTTCACCTTTATTTAACCAGGTAGGCAAGTTGAGAACAAGTTTTCATTTACAATTGCGACCTGGCCAAGATAAAGCAAAGCAGTTCGACACATACAACAACACAGAGTTACACATGGAGTAAAACAAACATACAGTCAATAATACAGTAGAAAAATAAGTCTATATACAATGTGAGCAAATTAGGTGAGATAAGGGAGGTAAAGGCAAAAACAGGCCAAGGTGGCGAGGTAAATACAATAAAGCAAGTAAAACACTGGAATGGTAGATTTGCAGTGGAAGAATGTGCAAAGTAGAAATAGAAATAATGGGGTGCAAAGGAGCAAAATAAATAAATAAATACAGTAGGGGAAGAGGGTAGTTGTTTGGGCTAAATTATAGATGGGCTATGTAGAGGTGCAGTAATATGTCAGCTGCTCTGACAGCTGGTGCTTAAAGCTAGTGAGGGAGATGTGTTTCCAGTTTCAGAGATTTTTGTAATTCGTTCCAGTCATTTGCAGCAGAGAACTGGAAGGAGAGGCGGCCAAAGGAGGAATTGGCTTTGGGGGTGACCAGAGAGATATACCTGCTGGAGCGCGTGCTACAGGTGGGTGCTGCTATGGTGACTGAGATCAGGGGGGACTTTACCTAGCAGGGTCTTGTAGATGACCTGGAGCCAGTGGGTTTGGCGACAAGTATGAAGCGAGGGCCAGCCAACGAGAGCGTACAGGTCGCAGTGGTGGGTAGTATATGGGGCTTTGGTGACAAAACGGATGGCACTGGGATAGACTGAATCCAATTTATTGAGTAGGGTATTGGAGGCTATTTTGTAAATGACATCGCCGAAGTCAAGTATCGGTAGGATGGTCAGTTTTACGAGGGTATGTTTGGCAGCATGAGTGAAGGATGCTATGTTGCAAAATAGGAAGCCAATTCAAGATTTAACTTTGGATTGGAGATGTTTGATGTGAGTCTGGAAGGAGAGTTTACAGTCTAACCAGACACCTAGGTATTTGTAGTTGTCCGCATATTCTAAGTCAGAACCGTCCAGAGTAGTGATGCTGGATGGGCGGGCAGGTGCAGGCAGCGACCGGTTGAAGAGCATGCATTTAGTTTTACTTGTATTTAAGAGCAGTTGGAGGCCACGGAAGGAGAGTCGTATGGCATTATAGCTCGTCTGGAGGGTTGTTAACGAGAAGAGTATTTTTAATATGAAATGCATTTTTGCTTGTGTATAACTTAATATGACGTTATTGTAGATAGAACTGAATCAATATCCTTTTCCATTATTAAACATGAGGGTAATATTAGCGTTGATAGAATATCTAGTATAAGGACTATGTCATCTAATCACTAGAGAGGTGTGAATAATGTAGAATGTCCCTCATTACTGTGGAGGGCAAGGTAGACACCAGTGTCCAGTCATGTCTTCAGAGGGAAATATGGAAAAGAACTTGTGTTTGATGATCCATTAAATGCACAGGATTACATTCATATTATTTCATATGATAGTCAGTAGAGCATCAAAACCCTCAAGTAAGGTTTGTTCATTAGTTGTTTTTTCTTTTTTTAATTATTTAACAACAAAAAAATTGTAATTGTGACAGATTGGTTGTGTCAAGATATATTGAAATATATTGGTTGTGTCAAGAAATGTTGAAATATATTGGTTGTGTCAAGAAATATAGAAATATATTGGTTGTGTCAAGAAATAAGGATTTGATTTTGAATCATTTCACTCTAAAAATATACCACATTTGCCATACAAGTATGTGCTATATCAAAACTATTACCAAATATTTAATTTACAATTTCTAAGTGTTTAAACAATATTTCATACACACATTTTTATTTAGCTTAACAATGTATCACACATTTTTATTTAGCTTAACTACGTAAACAAAAATTGCACAACCACTTTAATTGCATAAACATATATTCCGAAATAGTTTGGAATAATTGTATATTTCAAAATTCAAATTCAAAACTCTCAAATCTGAGCTATCTCTGTTGCAGGTGCATGGTAACAGTTGGATAAGATGAGAAAAAAGAAGAAACCTCACACACACTGCTTTTGACAGTATCACTGCTCTTTAATAAGCTTTATGTATCGGCATTTGATTGGCCGTGAGCTCGATACATAAAGCTTATTAAAAAGCAGTGATAATAATTGTATATTTGACATCATTGCTAATACAGAATTAGAGAGGTTTGTGTTGGAACTGCAACAACCACACCCATATGGCTCCACTGGCATCAAAGACATGCCATTTAGTAAGTGCAATACCGCATACGTACTTAACCTCTTGTAGGAGTCATTCTTAATTTCCTATTATCTTTAGTTTTATGGTTCCTCCTGGCTTTCATCGTTATTCTCTCAGGGCGTTTGAACACCTGATTCTCACACTGGACTATTGTTCTCTAGACACAGCCACCTCAGCCATACAAACAGTACAGCCAAAAACATAGAGACACAGGGCCGTCAATGTCATGTCCCAGACATGAGCACTACAGGACGGATCTCCATGAAAATGCATTTAGATGGCTGTCTGGAAAATATGTTTCAGCCCATGAATGAATGCTCTCACACCACAAATTGTGCCTTCGCTGGCCCAAAAAAATGTACCTATGTGATAAGAGAGAAGAAGAAGAGATGTTCGGCTAGGGTTCAACGTGACCTTTAACCTTGTGCTTCGCGAGAGGAGATCATGTGCTGGGAGGCATTCTTAGTGAGTAGATAACTGTGAGGCCCAACTCTTTTGTCTGTCCAGCTCCTTGATGGGTAGTGAAGGTGTTCAAGCATTCCTCCTATTGGCTATCCTGCATTTCACTTCAGATCATATGTCCGCCCCTTTGTCTTCAATGGCAAAAAAGGCTCCTGAACAATCATATAGCTGTCTTTCTTTTTGTAAAACATATGGATGTCTCCCCTACTAGCCACATGTCCATGTCTTGCAAATAGATCTGAGGTCCAAGGTCTCGTCGTGGGAGTCAGGTGTTAATAAGCCTTTGAATTGGAAAGTGACTCGGTTACTACGGTAAGTTTATACTTTCTTCGTTCCCCACATGTTCAGCCTATTCACCCTATCAGCAGACCAGTACTCTATAAGACTACAGACTAACCTGACTAACCTCACCGTGCAATTAATCATGACTAAACGCAGACTTTCATTTAGTAATGATGATTAATGAAAGCACTGCATATTTCTCTCATTTAATTCTCTATTAAGATTGGCCACAACTGTCAAGAAGTTATCCCAGATGTTCAGGTAATTACACATATTGTGCATAGTACAATAACTTAATACTGAAAGTCCTGTGGGTTCAATGTGTGGATGTATTCATCTTTGTCAGCTGAATGCCAGCTGTGTGGATAGAGATGTGATGTGGCAACCGTGTGAAGGGATCTGCCTCCATCAAAATACAGGTGCAAGGTCAGGAAGACACGCTGAACACCTTGTGGGTGAATAATTACGTTCTGAGATAGTTGTGTGGCAGTGAAGTAGTCAATTAATTATTGAACTTGGCAAGAGATCAATCGTTCCAGTGAGGTGATCCAATTTCAACACTGGCACCATATTGAGACACCTATGAAAATATTAATCATTAGCACAACAGGAGGAATTATTCCCATATGTAATTAGCACACATTTTAATTTATTGAAAACTAGCACTTTCTATACTTGCTTAATTATGTACTTACACTTAATTATACTCCGTCCGTTTGTTTTTAGAGTCGCAGATGGAAAAACATATATATTTTGGGAGATAAAAGTCCACCTGGAAAAGAGAGGTCTCTGCTGAGTTGTGTACCGTCTGGTAGGAATTTACTGGATTAGTTCAGTCACAAAATGTGAGATGAACCACATTGTCAATCACCCTGGGGGCAGAGGGAGAGAGGAAGACCTGTCAATCAAACTGGGTCTTCAATCGTCCCATTCACATAGCTCCTGGAATTCGCTTCTAATGGTGATGTCTCTGACATTTTATCACAGGGGCCCACGAGAATCGAAAGAAAACCGGTTCATATGATTCCCTTTCTTTCTCTCTGTCCTCAATGTATATGCAATAACAATGTAGTTATTTCAAATGCACAGTGTCAAATGCATACCATACTTTAAGTAGGTGTTAATAATGTTGATAATAAAGAGGAAGTAGGATAGATAGTAATAATACTATTATTTGAAACGTTTCTCATTTATTACGTTTAAAAGGGATAGTTAAAGTGTTTTTACAAATTAATTTAAAAAAAAATGTAAAGCTGAAATGTCTTGAGTCAATAAGTATTCAACCACTTTGTTATAGCCTAAATAAGTTCAGGAGTAAAAATGTGCTTAACAAGTCATATAATACGTTGTATGGATTCACTCTGTAGTGCAATAAAAGTGTTTAAAACCTCTACAGGATCGGTGTGTCCCCCGCGGGATGGTTGAGCTAACGTAGGCTAATGTGATTAGCATGAGGTTGTAAGTAACAATAAGGACAGATATATCTGATATTGGCAGAAAGCTTAAATTCTTGTTAAGTTTAAATTCTTGTTAATCTAACTGCACTGTCCAATTTACAGTAGCTATTACAGTGAAATAATACCATGCTATTGTTTGAGTAGAGTGCACTGTTATGAAGTTGAACATGTATTAATAAACCAATTAGGCACATTTGAGCAGTCTTGATACAACATTTTGAACAGAAATGCAATGGTTCATTGGATCAGTCTAAATCATTGCACAGACACTGCTGCCATCTAGGGGCCAAAATCTAAATTGCGCCTGGGCTGGCATAATACATTGTGGTCTTTCTCTTGCATTTCAAAGATGATGGTACAAAAAATGTTTTTTCTTTGTATTATCTTTTACCAGATCTAATGTGTTGTATTCTAAATTGAAAAAAGGGGCAGATCCTTAAGAGGTTTTTTGAATGACTACCTCATCTCTGTACCCCATACATACAATTATCTGTAAGTTCCCTCAGTCAACAGTGAATTTCAAACACAGATTCAACCACAAAGACAAGGGAGGTTTTCCAAGGTCTTGCAAAGAAGGGAACCTATTGGTATATGTGTAAAAAAAAATCAGGCATTGAATATCCGTTTGAGCATGGTAAAGTTATTCATTACACTTTGGATGGTGTATCAATTCACCCTGTCACTACAAAGATATAGGCTTCCTTCCTAACTCAGTTGCCGGAGAGGAAGGAAATGAGGCCAATGGTGACTTTAAAACAGTTACAGAGTTTAATGGAAAATTGAGGATGGATCAACAACATTGTAGTTACTCTACAATACTAACCTAATTGACAGAATGAAAAGAAGGAAGCCAGTACAGAATAAAGATATTCCATAACATGCATCCTGTTTTTTTACTAAAGTAAAACTGCAAAAAATGTGGCAAAGCAATTAACTTTTGTCTCGAACTCAAACTGTTATGTTTGGGGCAAATCCAACACAGCACATTAATGAGTACCACTCTCCATATTTTTAAGTATGGGGGTGGCTGCATCATGCCATGGCCATGCTTATAGACGTTAAGAACTAAAAGAAACGGAAGGGAGCTAAGTATAGACAAAATCCTAGAGGAAAACCTGGTTCAGTCTGCTTTCCATCAGACACTGGGATATTAATTCACCTTTCAGCAGGACAATAACCTAAAACACAAGGCCAAATCTACACTGGAGTTGCTAACCAAGAAGACAGTACATTTTCCTGAGTGGCCGAGTTACAGGTTTGACTTAAATCTGCTTGAAAATCAATGGCAAGACCTGAAAATGGTTGTCTAGCAATGATCAATAAACAATTTGAAAGAGCTTTAAGAATTTTGGAAAGAATAATGGGCAAATGTTGCACAATCCAGGTGTGGTTAACTCCTAAAGACGTACCCAGAATGGTGCTTCTAACATGTATTGACTCTAATCAAGATACTGTATATTACTGTTTAATTTTTCATAATTGTATTTCAAATGTTATAATTTTTCTTCCACTTTGACCGAGTATTTTGTGTAGATCGTTGACAACATTTTTTACAATTATATCCATTTTAATACCACAAAATGTGGAAAAGGTCAAGGGGTGTGAATACTTTCTGAATGCACTGTACATACATTTGAGTTTTTTTATGTCTAGGTTGAGAGTAATTTACGATTTCGTGGGCCTGATAAAAAAAATGGGTCAATTTAAAAAAAATCTGTCACTCATTGAATAGATCTTCCAAATGAACCCCTAAGGATCAATAAAAAATCCTTCATAAAAGCTGCTACCACAATGAATAAACTCAATCTAATGGAGGTCCACAAAGAACAATCTCAAAATTACTAATCTGTTAAATTGAAAATGTGCTCCCTGGAAAGACGCTTGGGGATGAAAATAAATCCTGCAGTTGTTGTCATATGTTTCCCCTTCTTTCTTTCTTCTTCTGTTTGTATTCTGGGCAGCAGCACGGTTTGAAATAAGGTACACACAGTCATTGGTCTTTTGGATGGGTCGCTGACACCTCCTGCCCTACAGTGTAGTCCATTTAGCTGCCACCCTGATCAGCATCTTTATACTTTATCAGCCTTGGGGTTCAATTTTGGCTTGGATGCTTTTACAAATGAACGCAATCACTGGTGAGCCTTCGCATCCTGATCGCGTTGAGGAAAACCGAGCTGGGAAACTTTAGTGGATTACAATGCCACAGGATGAAGCACAAACAGCTAACCACGACGGGATGCCTAGGCTATTGGCACTCGGCACTTGTACTCCGTCTTATTTCACTAAAATAATATAATTGTCTCACATCTTATTGCTTGTAAAGCCATCTTCTTTCTGCGGGCTATGTAGGTGATCAATGTACTATCTAACAGAATCCATCCTTCCAGGGGATACTGTTTGTTTCTGAAATGATCCTCAGCAACTGGGCCGGGGTATGATTTGGTGGTGCTTGTATTAGTTTAGTGAGTTGGGTTCTCGTGTTCACACTGAATAATATGACACTTGTCCCATTTTTTATGAAATTTAAGAATAATCAAATCAAATGTTATTTGTCACATGCGCCGAATACAACAGTAATCAGACGGAGTAGCTGGGTTAAATGTATTTATTTGGTTAATATGTTTCGATTTTAAGTATCATTCCCACAGGCTTAGTTCAGGAAAAGAATCTATATTTTACACCATCTAAAAAGGGATGTTACTGTAGCTTCACAGGAAACACAGGCTAAACCGTAGAAGGCATCGTTTACGAAGAAAAGATGCTCAAATTCAAATGGCAGTATTTATCTGTGATCTATGGGGTTGGGAGGGGGGGTCTGTCATTATCAAACTAGAATGAATTAATTAATGTCACTTGCCAATCCCAATCCCACATCATCTAACAATGATATCAAAAGTGAATTAGGGAGACCTCTGGGGTGGAACGGAGGAACTAATGTGCCAAAAAACGATTAGAGCCTGCGACCATGGGAACAGGCCCTCAGGAGGCTGGGGGAGAATTGGAAGGAGAAGGAAGGAGATCAAACCGAAGGGAGCTGGGTTTGGCAGGTCAGGTATTTACCAATTTACTTTGGACAGCTCAGTGGCAATTGCCCTGGTTAGACCCTTCCTTCGCCATGTTTTGGGGAGGAGAGGGCTCTGGTGCCCAGACCAGAGAGACCAGAGAGACAGACACAGTGGTTTTGAGGCAGTGTTCTTCTTGTGGACTCGAAAAAGGAAAGCAATGGCAAAAGTATCTCCGAAAAGAGGATGATTGATTTAGGGGCCATTTTGTTGTAATATGCCGTGACCTATAGTATACTAGCTTGGCAAGCCCTTAGCGATAGTACTACCTGACCTAATATGTGTGGAGTATTTGTGAGGAAGTACCATGGCATATTGAATTACTTCTCTGTTCTGAAAAAAATACTTTATGCTAATCTCCATATTCTCCTGTATTCATCATTCACTTGTTTTGTGCCATGGGCTTTATTGTATTAGGAGGAAACAAAAAAATGCCAGATTGTTCCTTGATATTATCATAAATTGATTTAGCTATGTATTTCCATATTTTAGACTTTCCTTCAGTCCGTTGTTCATCAGTTGTAGAGGTCTAGCCTTACCCTCTTCGTGAGAGGGAGACGTTCCACCAGAAAGACAGGCCAGGGCTCCAGGGCACATGCTATATGCTTTATTAGGGGGTCAGAGATGCATGCCACATTTTGCAATTAAACTGTCAAACCTATGACATCTGTAAATCTCTCTCGCTCCCTCTAACTCTCAATTCCTATTTTTGTTGTATTGCGCCTGTGCAATCCCAGACCTGACCACTATTTGGGTAGCACAGGAAGTGGAACTGTAACACAAAGGTCACTTGTAATTGGTTACGGTCACGCTAACCAAACAGGAAGGAATCTGCAACTGATTAGAATTCTTCCTCCTGCAATAATAGTCCCAAAATTAATTAGGTTCTGAGGTCTATTCCTACTATTGGTTTTCCTGTTTGAATCTGTTTTATAGAGGACCAATCTCCATCCAGACAGAGAGAGCCACTGCGCTCAGTCTCAGACAATGACAGACACACATCCATGCGCACGTCCGTGTGTGTGTTGACTTAATGGCATGTATGTATAAAGGTAATGAGAAAAAAAATTAATGTTAGCAGCTTGACAGAAGTCAATGCTTTAATATGTTAACTGTATAATTTTGGTGGGAGCACTGCTATTGAAAAGGGGATAAAATATAATTGTACATTTCATTTGTGAGTATGTTTTAACATAGTCAATTAGAATGACACAGCAGTAAAGAAAATTGAAATATTGCACTGTACAGTACATTTCAAATAAAAAAAGCTTTGAAGCTGAAAAACTGAGAGATTGCACCTCATCTTCACACAGCGTTGTGCATGTTAAAAAATAAATGAATGCAGAACGATGTTTTTGATGTCCTATATTTAAATTTGTATGGTTACTTACATTATACCTACTTACCTGGTCTTGGAACTAATCCGATTGATATGAAAATGGAAACTAGATTTATGACAGAGTTGAGAGGAAGAATTTCCAGGTTCTTCTTCTGAAAATGTGCTGGAAACTGGTTTGGGGAATCCTTTGGTTTTGATGGTATTGGTCCTGGGATTACACAACCCCTTTAAGCTCCTACAATGAGTCCCTTTCTCAGTGAACAAAAGGTTTTAACATGCTGGACACATTCTTCACAGTCCAGAGACGAATCAAGAACAGATTCAAAAGCAAATATTCAGAAAATGTGAAACAACACAACCAAGATAGCCTACAAACAGACAAGCATATTATTCTTAACTTTGTGGTTTTTCTAGGGGTATTTAAGCCATGTGCAGGGCTTCGATTGATTTATTGAGTTGGTTTTGATAAGACCACTTTTAGTTGAAAGAATAAGACAAATAGATCTACTGAAACTGCCCTGTAGTATATTTGACTTCACACAGAGGAAGCTCAGGTAGGTCTGCAGAAAGTCATTTTTTAAAATCGTTTTATCAACACCCAGCGTATGTTAATCAGTATGAAAAGTTGGCAAAAATCACTTTCATTTTCAATAGTACAATCACAAAACAATTGAATCTAACAAAAAAAGTTTGGCCATGCCCCAAAAAACATTAATTGATTGACAGGGTAGAGCAAAATGTGACGTTGTTAATTCACTAAAATAATAACATTATTTTTGTGTACAAAATAATGAAAACAAATTAACATACTTGAATAATGGCGTAAACAATTGAGGGAACAGCTCAGATTTAAACATTAACCCTGAATTAATACAGTAGGTGAACCGTCGTAGGATTAGATCACTCTTATCAACATAATATGTTATCATTATGCTATTATTGCTATTATGCTACATTACTGCTATAATAAATGACTACATCAGACCAATCGTGTTGTACATAGTGTTAGTAGATGAGGGTTTTGTAATGAGATTCAGACATCATGCCTAACATCAGCACAGAGTTATTTTATCATCTAAAGCAAAGTCAATATACAACACAGTATAAAACTTTATTTTCTATAAACAGTATATTTTAAGCCAGTTAAGGCATTCTATAAGACAGCTTTGCATCGTAGTACATTTTCTTCTCATCAAGTTCTTTAAGAGTTACTGTGAGTAACTGTGTTCAAATGTTCTAGTCTAGAGTAAGATACAAAATACATTTAATAAGCAACATTATTTTTATTTTTTTACTACCGGTAAATTAAACATTAAATGAGCTACACAAGTTTCCTGCTCTTTAAAAAGGCAAGTCCTTATCGGCAACAAATTGTCAATTTTATCTTAAACAGCATTTTAAAATCATCACTTACCAATTCCTGACTTTACGTAAACAGCCAATTCAGCATGTGTTGTCTCTCATTGGAGTTGAACATTGGGGAATGGCCTGGAAATTGGAAACATCTAGAATGCAATCCTGGAGAAAGGAAATCAAAGTTAAATGAGATCATGCATGCCAAGAAAAATGTTTCACCAAAGGGCAAAAAGGAAGCTGGAGATAACAAAGGATAAAGCACATAGTGTCGTGTTACTGGGAGCTGCTATGAGTGTGCTTCGAATGTGTATGTGTGTGTGTATATAGTGTAGACAGACATGTCAAAAATGCATTTTGTTTAAAATAATTTCAATAATGCCACTGCTATTGTCAATAGTTTTTTGCATGAAGAAAGACTGTGTTGGTTTGTGGCATTGCAGTGTGTGTGTGTGTGTGTGTGTGTGTGTGTGTGTGTGTGTGTGTGTGTGTGTGTGTGTGTGTGTGTGTGTGTGTGTGTGTGTGTGTGTGTGTGTGTGTGTGTGTGTGTGTGTGTGTGTGTGTGTGAGTGTGTGTGTGTGTGATGGCAGGTGCCGAAGGGCATTAAAAAAGTTAAATCGCTAATATAGTGTCTTTGTGAGTTAAAAGTGGTGCACTGCAAAAAAAATATGTTTTTATCACAGGGCTCTGACAATATTGAGTTCCAATGACGCAGAGCTACAGTACCCAAAATAAATTCACTTCAAAAGGCTGAGCCTCTGAGCCAGACACACCCAACCAGTTTCTGCTATGATGATTGACAAGCAGAATGCCGTTCCAGTATGCTGTACACAAGAAGAGTCAAGACAAATCAAACACAAAACACAATGCCAAGGGAATCTCCTCTGGTGTTCGTAGATTTTGTCCATTCTAGGCTGTACTGTATGGAGTACGAACACATTTTCATCAGAGGCTAAATATTTTGCTGACTTTTAATGTATCGACTATTTATGTATAGTTTAATGGCATAATTCTAGCTCGATATTATGAGGTTTCAAAACGGCATGGAGGGGTTTCTGGCTTGTGTTGATTCAGTTTAACCCTACGTTTACCTTATCTTGCCGGTGTACGTCTATTTGAAAGGCAAAAGAGTGTGATTAAGAGAATAATGACAGACCAGTTTCCAGGACAGAGGTAAAGAGAGAGAGTACATAACAGACCAGTTTCCAGGGTAGAGGTGGAGAGAGAGAGAACATGACAGACCAGTTTCCAGGACAGAGGTGAAGAGAGAGTGTACATGACAGACCAGTTTCCAGGACAGAGGTGGAGAGAGAGTACATGAAGACATTTTGTCAAGGCAGAAACACTGTCCCGTGGGTCGAGAGAGACGACAGGCAGCAGGGAAACCAGGTTTCTCACATACACAGACCCTGATCCCCTGCCCCCCCCCCCCCCCCCCCCCCACACAGACCCTGATCCCCTGTCCCCCACATATACAGACCCTGATCCCCTGTCCCCCACATATACAGACCCTAATCTCTGATCCCATTCCACCGCTGTACTCCATCAGATATGACTTGAACAAAGGGGAGAAATGGAGCATCCAAAGGATACTGTGATAGGATACCTACAGTTGAAGTCGGAAGTTTACATACAACTTAGCCAAATACATTTAAACTCAGTTTTTCCCAATTCTTGACATTTAATCCTAGTAAAAATTCCCTGTTCCCTGTTTTAGGTCAGTTAGGATCACCACTTTATTTTAAGAATGTGAAATGTCAGAATAATAGTAGATAGAATTATTTATTTCAGCTTTTATTTCTTTCATCACATTCCCAGTGGGTCAGAAGTTTACATACACTCAATTAGAATTTGGTAGCATTGCCTTTAAATTGTTTAACTTAGGTCAAACGTTTCGGGTAGCCTTCCACAAGCTTCGCACAATAAGTTGGGTGAATTTTGGCCCATTCCTCCTGACAGAGCTGGTGTAACTGAGTCAGGTTTGTAGGCCTCCTTGCTCGCACACACTTTTTCAGTTCTGCCCACATATTTTCTATAGGATTGAGGTCAGGGCTTTCTGATGGCCACTCCAATACCTTGACTTTGTTGTCCTTAAGCCATTTTGCCACAACTTTGGAAGTATACTTGGGGTCATTGTCCATTTGGAAGACCCATTTGTGACAAAGCTTTAACTTCCCGACTGATGTCTTGAGATGTTGCTTCAATATATCCACATAATTTTCCTCCCTCATGATGACATCTATTTTGTGAAGTGCACCAGTCCCTCCTGCAGCAAAGCACCCCTACAACATGATGCTGCCACCCCCGTGCTTCACAATTGGGATGTTGTTCTTCTCCAAAAAGTACAATCTTTGTCCCCATGTGCAGTTGCTAACCGTGGTCTGGCTGGTTTTATGGCAGTTTTGGAGCAGTGGCTTCTTCCTTGCTGAGCGGCCTTTCAGGTTATATAGGACTTGTTTTACTGTGGATACAGATACTTTTGTACCTACTGCAGTAATAGAAGTAATGGCGCAGCAGCAGAAGTCGCAGCAGCAGAAGTAGTAGTAGCAGGCCTATAGTTGTTGGCAGCAGCAGCAGTAGTAGTTGTTATAGTAGCAGCAGTAGCAGTAGTAGTAGTAGCAGCAGTATTAGTAGCAGTAGTAGTTGTTATAGTAGTAGTAGTAGCAGCAGTATTAGCAGCAGTAGTAGTTGTTAATTTAGCAGCAGTAGCAGTAGTAGTAGTAGCAGTATTAGCAGCAGTAGTAGTTGTTATAGTAGCAGCAGTAGCAGTAGTAGTAGTAGTAGCAGTAGAAGCAGCAGCAGTAGCAGGCCTATAGTTGTTGGCAGCAGCAGCAGTAGTAATAGTAGTAGCAGTAGTAGCAGCAGTAGCAGTAGTAGTAGTAGCAGTAACAGTAGCAGTAGTAGTAGTAACAGCAGCAGCAGCAGTAGGAATAGTAGTAGCAGTAGTAGAAGCAGTAGTAGTAGTAGTAGCAGTAGCAGTAGTAGCAGTAGTAGTAGTAATAGTAGTAGCAGTAGCAGTAGTAGTAGCAGTAGTAGTAGTAATAGTAGCAGCAGCAGCAGTAGTAGTAGCAGTAGTAGTAGTAATAGTAGTAGCAGTTGTAGTAGTAGTAGCAGTAGTAGTAGTAATATTAGTAGCAGTATTAGTAGTAGTAGCAGTAGTAGTAGTAGTAGTAGCAGTAGTAGTAGTAATAGTAGCAGCAGCAGCAGTAGTAGTAGCAGTAGTAGTAGTAATAGTAGTAGTAGTAATAGTAGTAGCAGTAGCAGTAGTAGTAGCAGTAGTAGTAGTAATAGTAGTATCAGTAGCAGTAGTAGTAATAGTAGTAGCAGCAGCAGCAGTAGTAGCAGCAGTAGTAGCAGTATTAGTAGTAGTAGCAGTAGTAGTAGTAATAGTGGTAGCAGCAGTAGTAGTAGTAATAGTAGTAGCAGCAGTATTAGTAGTAATAGTAGTAGCAGCAGTAGTAGTAGTAGCAGCAGTAGTAGCAGTAGTAGTAGTAGTAGCAGTAGTAGTAGTAGTAATAGTAGTAGCAACAGTAGTAGTAGCAGTATTAGTAGTAGTAACAGTAGTAGTAGTAGTAGCAGCAGCAGTAGTAGTAGCAGCAGCAGTAGTAGTAATAGTAGTAGCAGTAGTAGTAATAGTAGTAGCATCAGCAGTAGTAGCAGTATTAGTAGTAGTAACAGTAGTAGTAGTAGTAGCAGCAGCAGTAGTAGTAGTATTAGTAGCAGCAGCAGTAGTAGTAATAGTAGTAGCAGTAGCAGTAGTAGTAGTAGTAGTAGCAGTAATAGTAGTAGTAGCAGTAGTAGTAGTAGTACTATTCCTATTGTTCTCTGTAGTTGTTGGCAGCGGTAGTGGTAGTGGTAGTAGTAGTAGTAGTAGTAGTAGTAGTAGTAGTAGTACGCCTATTGTTCTCTGTAGGTGTTGGCAGCAGCAGTAGTAGTACTTTGTGTTATAGGAACAGCACTTATGACAAATGTGTTACAAGTAGTTTAAACTGAATTTAAATGGCATTATACATTGTGTTGAACATACCTCCCTGATATGCCCATATGGAATTGCTTCCCTCTGAAACTCCACCATGCTGGGGAGAGAGAGGTTTAAAATACTATCTAAAAGAAATACTAAACTTATGAATCCCCCTTACATCCCAACGTGATTTATGTGAAATAATAATACACTATTTAATGCTTAAACATGGCTAGGAGCAATCTTCGCCTATCAAGATGTACAATGGAGTAATGGCGCTGGAAGACAAATCACCTCCTGGACTTGTGATGCTTGTTTAAAAAGGTGCTCAGCAGATATATTAAACTGTATGTAATTGTACACTAACTCTGGGCTGTAGGCACAACGCGGTGAGCACAGGAGGCGGCCAGCCTGATACAGATGGAGTGGGGTAATCAATTTGGCTGAAGCATCAGCCGGAGAGAGGGGTGAGGGGGTGAGAGAGAGAGAGAGAGAGCTCTCAAATGTCTCACACTGTTGTCTTGTTTGGGATCTATCCATCCATCCTATACTCTTATTCTGTCTGAGCGCTCAGCAATGACACAACGACAAAAACTTTTGATAATAAATCTACAGTGACGTTGGATGTCAGGTTTGCAAATTACATACAGTAGGTGTAGTTATTTTAAAAGAGAATGTGATATTATGGCAAACTAAGTTTCCTTAACATTGCTCTTTATTACTACACCTTGGGTAAATTAAAACAGCTCTTGAGAGATTGGTTGCACTTGGAAAGGTTTCAGAAGCCTATGTTTGCAGAATGGGCTTTTTCTCACCGCGTTAATCAGCCTTTCCCAGGACCGAGTTCAGACAGGGTTGATCACGCTGTGTTGAATTTATGGCTCCCTGATTGCCTTGTTTAATTCAACTCCATATCAACTCATCCTGATCTGATGAATCATCATCCACCTTTTACCACCAAATCCAGGTAACGATCAACAAACACAGTAATTACAATGGTTAATGAAGCCTCTATGATACAGACCCTGTGTGAGCTGTGGGTGGTTCACAAGTGATCTTACAAGAACTAAAAACATCAGACACTCCCAGATCCCTCCCTTATAAGTTCTTCTGTTGAACCTGCCCTCGCCATTGCAAAGACAAACATCTTGATATCTGGTGCATCACATGCAATTACAGCCACGGTGAGCCACAGGTGTTGAATTCTTCTGGTAAGCCATAAATCATTATATGCATGATTTGTGCACTCAGCCAGGTCTGTAATTTCATTCTCTTCTCTCATTTTCTTTTTCCTGACCACACAATCCATTTAGCTGGTTTATGGGATGGGGAGAGAGACACACACAGAGACTTTCATGACGATCACACGATGCCCTGTGCGATGGGGGGGGGGGGTCCTGGCACCTGGAATGGGATACCAGCTAAAAACTACGCCCATGCGTCAGTCCTTTTCAAACTTAAAGTCAGATCCACACTAAAACGAGCCTGACGTCACATACAAGGGTTTGCCTGTCGCCACGGACGCAACAATGACCTCTGGGAAAAGTAAATTAACTTTCCCCGCCACTTTAGAGGCGTTCCTAAATGTGCCAGGCTGAGTGATAATCCCTGGAACACAGATGTGGGACGCAGGTGGAGAAGGGTAATGGGAGGCATCAGGGGGTAATAACATCCCAATATACAGTACCAGTGAAAAGTTTGGACATACCTACTCATACAAGGGTTTTTCTTTATTTTTACTATTTTCTACATTGTAGAATAATAGCGAAGATATCAAAACTATGAAATAACACATATGGAATCATGTAGTAACCAAAGAAAGGGTTAAACAAATGGTGTACATAATATGGACATAATATGGTCTTTTACCAAATATCTTCTGTATACCACCCCTATATTCTCACGTCACAACACAGTTGATTGGCTCAAATGCATTAAGAAGGAAATAAATTCTACAAATTAATTTAACAAGGCACACCTGTTAATTGAAATTAATTCCAGGTGATTACCTCATGAAGCTGGTTGAGAGAATGCCAACAGTGTGCAAAGCTGTTATCAAGGCAAAGGGTGAAGAATCTCAAATATAAAATATATTTTTATTTGTTTAACACTTTTTTGGTTACTACATGATTCCATATGTGTTATTTCATAGTTATGATGTCTTCACTATTATTCTACAATGTTGAAAACAGTCAAAATAAAGAAAAACCCTTGAATGAGTAGGTGTGTCCAAACTTTTGAGTGGTACTATATGTTAAACACATCATATGCTATATAGTACATTATTAAATATATTATGGATGACATAGCTCAGAATTTAGGTTAATTCCTAAAACTTTAATTGTAATCGTTAACTCCATAACACACATGAGAGAATTATGGGAGAATTAAAAGCAAATGTAGGCCAAAAATCTGAGTAGTGTGTTTTAGGCATTTGTCAGAGGGCGCAAAGTGTTGCATATCCCTAGAATTGTAAACACATTAGGCCTTGTATTATTCTGTCCTTGAGTGCACAACGTACAAAGACAAAAATTGCAATAATCCCCATTTTGATTGACATTTCATATCTCTGGCAATATTCAAAATAATTAAAAACTGAAATCTTGAAAGGTAATAGCTTCTCACATCCATTAAGTAGTTAAAGGTTATGTGGAAAACAGTATTATTGCTCAAAGCAAAACTCTTAATTAAATGACACTACATAATTTGTTTCCCAATCCCTTTCCTATATATGCAGGGCTCAGGTTAAATTAATGCGCACTGAAACATGCATGTCATTTACAGACGCTCTGAGAAGACAACAAACACATTTTTTTTCTGTCTCTATGTATTAGAAGGAAACGCGTATTTTCAGATTGGATAAGCAGACACCGTTCCTGACAAAATTGTTTGTTTAATTACTTTTCTTTTTCTTCTCTTTTGGTCCGATTTGCAAAGAGGTATGCTTCCCCCTCCTGGCTGCACACGAACAAGAAAACAAAAGCTTCCTTTTCCTTCTGGAGTTTGAGTGTGTAGTAGTGTACTAGGTTCTCTTCTCTCATTGGTTTACTATTTTTAATACTGTATATTTAATGTTATGTATTGAGGTAAAGCCTATATGGTGAGAAATTCTTGTTACCAACCTGTTGCCTAAAGTGCAGTGGAAGCAGTCCCAAAGTATTTCACATAAATCCAAAGAGATGTTCAAATGGTTTAGCTCTTAGTTAGAAATATAATCAGTTAATAGGTTACGTTACATCAGCTGTCAAATTAGATAAATGATATGCATTGTCTGGACTTACTTTGGTCATACTGTAGTCAGCACATACTGTAGTCAACACATACTGTAGTCAGCACACACTGTGGTCAACACATGCTTTGGTCATACTGTATTCAACACATACTGTAGTCAGCACATACTGAAGTCAACACATACTGTAGTCAACACATGCTTTGGTCATACTGTATTCAACACATACTGTAGTAAGCACATACTGTAGTCAGCACATACTGTAGTCAGCACATACTGTAGTCAACACATACTGTAGTCAACACACACTGTAGTCAACACATGCTTTGGTCATACTGTAGTCAACACATACTGTAGTCAGCACATACTGTAGTCAACACATGCTTTGGTCATACTGTAGTCAGCACATACTGTAGTCAGCACACACTGTAGTCAACACATGCTTTGGTCATACTGTAGTCATCACATACTGTAGTCAGCACATACTGTAGTCAACACATGCTTTGGTCATACTGTAGTCAGCACATACTGTAGTCAGCACACACTGTAGTCAACACATGCTTTGGTCATACTGTAGTCATCACATACTGTAGTCAGCACATGCTTTGGTCATACTGTAGTCAACACATACTGTAGTAATCACATACTGTAGTCAGCACATACTGTAGTCAACACATACTGTAGTCAACACATACTGTAGTCAACACATACTGTAGTCAGCACATACTGTAGTCAACACATACTGTAGTCAGCACATGCTGTAGTCAACACATGCTTTGGTCATACTGTAGTCAACACATAGTGTAGTCATACTGTAGTCAACACATAATATAGTCAACACATACTATAGTCAACACTTGTTCTGTTCACGATAATCCTAAGGAACACATTCACTTGAATACACAGGAAGACGGTTTGAAAGCCCTTTTAATGGCTTAGTAGATCTTACAATACATTCCTTTTACCAAAACAGGACATAGGAGGTACATTCCGAGAAGCATCCGCAACCCCACCAATATCGTCACAGTACTTTTCTAAGGTCACTCGCAGAGAAGGCCCCAAAAAATAAAATAAATAAATAAATTGTGAGACCAGCAAGCCTAGCAGATCAAAGAAAATAACATGAGAGAGGATATGAGTGCTTTGAGAAGTAATATAGCGGAGATAGCATCTGTTTTCCATAGCATGCAAGAGGCTTCAGACTAGCCCAGGAAAGAGACAACAGAGAAGGCACTTTAGCCTGTGCAAAAAGCAAACTCAAATGGGTTTTTAAGAAACCCTCAATGTTATATAGGATTGGGTGACATTATAGCGTTCCTCGATCCTTTTGGAAAGGTCCATTCCCCCCTTGTTCGCAAAAGATAAGGGTTTTTATGACAAAATACATTTAGGGATTGTTTTTGATAAGACAAGCGCCAGTGTCATTTTCTTCTGGAATTTTCCATTTTGAAGGTGGAACTTTGAGTTGAAGGTTGTGTGTAAGGATATATGGGTCAATTTTCTTTTTAATCTCAGGAAAGTGGGTTGTGGGAGAAACATAGGTCATCAAGGGAAGGTGCTGGGAAACTCTCAGACTGCAGCGCATACTGTAGTCAACACATACTGTAGTCAACACATACTGTAGTCAACACATACTGTAGTCAACACATACTGTAGTCAGCACATACTGTAGTCAACACATACTCTCAGACTGCAGCACATACTGTAGTCAACACATACTGTAGTCAACACATACTGTAGTCAACACATACTGTAGTCAACACATACTGTAGTCAACACATACTCTCAGACTGCAGCACATACTGTAGTCAACACATACTGTAGTCAACACATACTGTAGTCAACACATACTGTAGTCGACACATACTCTCAGACTGCAGCACATACTGTAGTCAACACATACTGTAGTCAACACATACTGTAGTCAACACATACTGTAGTCAACACATACTCTCAGACTGCAGCACATACTGTAGTCAACACATACTGTAGTCAACACATACTGTAGTCAACACATGCTGTAGTCAACACATACTGTAGTCAACACATGCTTTGGTCATACTGTAGTCAACACATACTGTAGTCAGCACATACTGTAGTCAACACATACTCTCAGACTGCAGCACATACTGTAGTCAACACATACTGTAGTCAAAACATGCTTTGGTCATACTGTAGTCAACACATACTGTAGTCAACACATACTGTAGTCAGCACATACTGTAGTCAACACATACTCAGACTGCAGCACATACTGTAGTCAACACATACTGTAGTCAACACATACTGTAGTCAACACATACTGTAGTCAACACATACTCAGACTGCAGCACATACTGTAGTCAACACATACTGTAGTCAACACATACTGTAGTCAACACATACTGTAGTCAACACATGCTTTGGTCATACTGTAGTCAACACATACTGTAGTCAGCACATACTGTAGTCAACACATACTCTCAGACTGCAGCACATACTGTAGTCAACACATACTGTAGTCAACACATACTGTAGTCAACACATGCTTTGGTCATACTGTAGTCAACACATACTGTAGTCAGCACATACTGTAGTCAACACATACTCAGACTGCAGCACATACAGTAGTCAACACATACTGTAGTCAACACATACTGTAGTCAACACATACTCTCAGACTGCAGCACATACTGTAGTCAACACATACTAGGGTTTTGAAATACACATCTAAGCACACTTGTTGAATACTGTAAAACCACCCACTCAATGGATATTTCTGTTTCAGTCATCATTGCAAGGTAACTGTTGATTGCTTTAACTGTGCTTCACAACAGTTTAGTCCAATAGACGAATTACTAAAACTATACATTTTCCATTTTTGTTTATTCACTTCACTTAGTAGTCCTCACTTCACTTAGTAGTCCTCACTTCACTTAGTAGTCCTCACTTCACTTAGTAGTCCTCACTTCACTTTGTAGTCCTCACTTCACTTTGTAGTCCTCACAACCAGTCTCATTTGAAAAGGCAATTAAGCTTCATGCCGTTTCTGTACTTTGTCTTTTCTATCAAGAACATATAGGTCCCATGCGAACCTCAAAAATATTGAATGGCCTCAGTGATCAACACTGCAAGGGGACATATTGAATACAGATTTGACTGTTTCAGAAGTAATTTCCCTTTATTTATGGCAGGTCCGTCCGGTGGTCTGGTGCAAAGCCATTACACCACTGTGTATCTTTTCGAATAATCAATCAATAATTATTTTATTATTTAATAGGATCTTATGGGGAGGAAATGGGTTTTATATAAATCCATTGTTTTTGATGAATGGGTACACTTGTAAAGTTTGATGGGAAAAGAAAGTGGGCACCCCCATGCAGACTATACTGTGCAATACTGAATACTTTTTTACAGCCAGGCTGTAAATATGACATTTGTGTCAATTGGAGTGCAGTGTAACAGGAAGGGGACTCATAAATTCAGAGACATTTAATTAACCCCTTGCATTCAGCGCTTAGGCACTTTCTAGGTCTAGGAGGTGACCTGTGAGTGGTGGGTGGTAAGGGACCTGGCGGGAGTGGCCAGCCAGGCAGCACCCAAGTCTCATTCAAAATGAGTTATTAACAGAACTTTTTGAATAGATGGAAAAATTGTAGCCTTGCTATTTAGTGTCATAAAGCCCCGGCCGAGGCGGCACGGGGCCCCCTAGGGACAAAAGGCAATACCATTACAATCAAATCTGAGATGGAAGAGGGATAGAGCTGTCCACTCTGAATTTTTATATTGTCAAAGAGCTAGGAGGAAATAATGCCATCCTAGAGTGAATTAACCTCCTGTGTGGATGGAGAGAGAGGCCCAGGTTGGCTTGGGCGGCTGGGAAAGAAAGGGAGGAGGGATGGGGGAGGGTGGAGAGATGCAGTAAGGGCTGGATGGAGGGAGGGATGAAGGGCGGATGGAGGGAGGAGGGGAGGGAGGGATACAGCAAGGGCTGGGGTGAGGGAGGGAAGGAAGGAGGAGGGATGGAGAGAGGGCAGAGGGATACAGTATAGCTTGGGGTGAAGAGGGAATCATTCCATGAGCTGTAAAGGCCTTGAGGAGTGTCAACATCAAACACAGGACAGGATTGGTCCTTCTTGGTCAGACAAGGGATATGTCAAAGTTTCACCTCTCTGGTATTGCTTCTGTAATTGAATCTGAAAAACAGCAAAAGGTGCATTTAGTAGGTAAGGATAAAATCAATAAATTCATGTTCTATCTGGCCTTCTTGTCAATTATGTTCAGTGAGCTCATAATTCACCATTTGTTGAATTGCAAAAAACAAATGAAGAAGTAAACATACAACAAGAAAGGAATGTATAATATAAATAGGCATCTTTTCACCCAGCCCCCTTCTAAGGTAGACAGTCTGGTAGGACAGGTTCTGCTGTTTGCAGATTTAGTTACAGCAATTGTTTCCAGACACAAAAGATGACCATTGTGTGCACAAAGTAATGAAATAAGAAGTTATGGATCTTCTGGCACTGGACAAGGTAGGACCAAACTTATCAATACAGTCAAGACTATAATGTTTGATGTGAACAAAAATAAAACATGTTTTTTCTGTTTTGCACCGACTGATTAGACTACGAATGTAGTTTCTCTATGCCTCTCTGCATTTCACTTCTCACCTGCTCTGGTGTAGTTTTTTAATTAAATCCGTATTTTACCAGGTAAATTGACTAAGAACACCTTATTTACAGCGACAACTTTGGAAATAGTTACCCTCTCCATCCTCAAAGTGATGGCCTTGTGGAGCACTTCAACAAAACGCTTGGACAGCAGCTGGCCATCGTCTCTTCCAAACACCAGCGTGACTGGGACAAGCACCTGCCTATGATCCTCATGGCATGCCGCTCTGCTGTTCAATACTCCACCTCCTGCACGCCTGCCCTCCTCATGCTGGGGAGAGAGATCCGCACCCCTGCGGAGATGGCGTTTGGTCGGCCCCTGGATAGCCCTCCTGTTCCCCCGGGGCCGGAGTATGCCCGGAGACTCCAGGACCGCCTGGAGACAGCCCACACTTTCGCCAGAGAGCAGCTGGTGAATGCAGGTGTGAGGCAGAAGAGGAACTATGACGTGCACACCCGGGGAAGGCACTTTGTGGCTGGGGAGCTGGTCTGGGTCTACAGCCCCCTAAGGTAAAAAGGCAGCTGCCCCAAGTTGGACAGCTACTGGGTGGGGCCCTGCAGTGTCCTGGAGAGGGTAGGGGAGGTTGTTTACCGGGTGCAGCTTCCTCCCAGGGGGAGAAAGGTGACACTGCACCGGGACAGGTTAGCCCCATACAGAGGGGCCTCTTCTCCCCAAACTCCAGGGACCCCCACAATTCCCCTCTCTGGCAATGACATTCTCCAGGCACCCACCCCCAGGTGCCGCAGACAAGGCTCCAGACAGCCCACTCCTCCTGTCTCCCTCCCCGTGTCACCGCGTGGTTCCCCAGATCCACGGACTGTATTACCCGTTCCCGCTTCCTTGTCCCCCATATCCCTGCCTTCATCCCCTGGTTCCCAGAGGGGCACTCTGCGACCATCACGGCCACGCAGGCAAAGGAGACCTCCGGGTCGCTTCAGAGACTTTGTTTGTTCCCTCGGGGACGAGGGACTTTGTGGTGGGGGGGCTGTGTAGCGACCCGCACAGACAGCTGTGTGTTATGTGTTAGGCTGGTAGGTGGTTGTGTTGTACTTACCAGTACCCAGTGTTCGCGGGGTCCGACATGCCAATCAACCTGCTATCTGCCAATCACGGGAATGCCTGGAAGTTCTGACGCCGGGCATCCTGGTGGTTGGCGGAGTGGCGTGGAGGGGGGTTGGGCAGGGGGATGGAGCATTGGAAGTTAAGACCAGGTTTAGCCTTTGTTCTCTCTCTTATGTCTGGCCTTCACAAGAGAAGGTCACGGTTGGCTTGTGGTTATCTTTCATTTATTTGGCGTGGGCTACAGCCAAACAGTAGCCTGTGTGAAGTTGGGTTAATAAACCGTCAATTCGTAAACGCAATCCTCTGTCTGGACAATTGTTCCTTTATGATCTAGTCAGGTCATTACAATACATTTTTCAGAAAAAGCAACTTTCTAAGCATGCAAAGAAGTTAGCACATTTTTATTTTGAATTGCGAAATAACAGCACTGCTGGTAATAAGGCAGGTCAGAATGTATGTCATTGTGTTTTGTGGTCGTTTAAGGATTTGCCACCCAGCTCACTGCAGTGCTTAGCTAGCTAACTAAGGACACTAACATTACATGACCAAAGTATGTGGACACCTGCTCGTCGAACATCTCATTCCAAAATCATGGGCATTAATATGGAGTTGATCCCCCCTATTGCTGCTATTACAGCCTCTGCTCTTCTGGGAAGGTTTTCCGCTAGATGTTGGAACATTGCTTAGGGGACTTTCTTCCATTCAGTCACAAGAGCATTAGTGAGAGGGGTGATTAGGCCTGGTTCACAGTCGGCGTTCCAATTCAACCCAAAGGTGTTCGATGGGGTTGAGGTCAGGGCTCTGTGCAGGCCAGTCAAGTTCTTCCCCATTGATCTCGACAAAGAATTTCTTTATATACCTCGCTTTGTTCGCGGGGGCATTGTCGTGCTGAAACAGGAAAGGGCCTTCCCCAAACTGTTGCCACAAGGTTGGAAGCACATAATCATCTAGAATGTCATTGTATGCTCTAGTGTTAAGATTTCCCTTCACTGGAACTAAGCGGCCTAGCCCCAAACCATGAAAAACAGGCCCAGACCATTACTCCTCTTCCACCAAACTTTACAGTTGGCACTATGCATTGGGGCAGGTAGCGTTCTCCTGGCATCCACCAAACCCAGATTTGTCCGTCGGACTGCCAGATGGTGAAGCGTGATTCATCACTCCAGAGAACATGTTTCCACTGCTCCAGAGTCAATGGTGGCGAGCTTTACACCACTCCAGCCGACGCTTGGCATTGCACATGGTGATCTTAGGCATAAAGTTCCCAACAAACAGCTGACGTTGCTTCCAGAGGCAGTTTTGAACTCGGTAGTGAGTGTTGCAACCAAGGACAGATGTGAGCTTGTGTGACCTACCACTTCGCAACTGAGCCGTTGTTGCTCCTAAACGTTTTCACTTTACAATAACAGCACTTACAGTTGACCAGGGCATACATTTGACCAATTGACTTGTTGGAAAGGTGGCATCCTATGATGGTGCCACGTTGAAAGTAACTGAGCTCATCAGTAAGGCCAGTCTACTGCCAATGTTTGTCTATGGAGATTGCTTCATCTTCTATGAGGTTTAACGGCAGTTGGCATCCAATGTGTTGTATTACCGCCACCTACTAGACTGGAGTATAACTCCCTTGTACTTTACTTGAAAAAGAAACATTTACTAAATAAATACCCGACCATCTAGCACTATACTTACTCATTTCAAAATTATATAAAATAAATTAACACCCCCCTACTCCACTAATTAAATGTATTTATTTCTACCTGATACCATCACCCTGAAAGGATGAGACATCACCACTTAACACATCCTGTAACTCTTCTGCCGTCAAGTCTCGCACACCCAAATAACTCTCTGTAGCTGCCACCACAACCTCAATTTTCTGAGACTTCCGATCCATCCCTGCAGTACAATTAATAACCATTGCTATAAATGCTAAAAATCCCTTTTTGGCCTATCCCTCTGTACTGGTATATCTCTACTACTCTCACCACTCCTCCCCCTTAACCCATCTTCCTCTACTTTCTTCACTGCCTCAGCATATGACAACTTCGGCTCTACTCTAACCCTGGAAACCTCAACCTGCCTCTCTCGCATAGGACATTTCTGATCCCCAGCTCCATGGGCACCCCTACAATTAACACATTCCACTACTTTCCCCAATACTACACATTCCTTTGTCTCGTGCCCTTCTGCACATTTCTCACACCTTGGAACCTCCCTCCTACACACTGCTGCCACATGCCCATAAGCTTGACACCTGTAACATCTTAATGTATTCGGCACATACGCTCATACAGGATAACTTATATATCCTAACTTCACTTTGTCAGGCAAAGACTCAACTTCATAACTCAAAAGAACAGACAATGACTCTTCTGTTTCCCCACTCTCGCCACACTGTCTGCGTCGCATCAAACGACTAGCATCACATACACCGGGAATCTTTGTCCTCAGCTAGTCAACGTTCATATCTACTGCTACCCCAGTTATCACTCCTTTCATTGGTGCCATTTTCTTGAGAACGAAACTATTCACTTTTCTTGCCCCCATTCATTTTACTTCGAGCATTCTTCCTCTGCCCAACTGAAACACAAACAGTTATCACTAGACCCCCTCTAGTTACCCTCACCGATTCCACATGACCCAACTCCTTTTTCACCCACCGTAAAACCACAAATGGATCAGCCAAAAGGCAAGAGTCCACTTTCTCCATAAACTTCACTCCTACTGTCACACTCTTGTTCATCCTGATCCTCGGTGCATACCTCGGTCTCCGATAACTTTACCGCACCTACCACCTCCGATACTTCACCCTCATTCACTTCCATTTCTCCCCCTGTCTTCAGCTCCCTCTGCTTACACTTTCTACCATTCTTCTTTGGCAAACCATCTCCCTTTTTATCAAGCTCACCCTCTTCTTCCCTCACTCTCTTAGACCTCTTCTCCCTCTCTTTTTCCCTCCATTCCTTCTCCGTTTTCCAAGTACACGTCTCCTTATGATAATACTGCCACTTCATCCCTGACACCCATCTTGTACTTGCTTTCTCTAGGGACTCCATTTTCCCCTTCTGGAGTTCTGCTCATGTCCCCAATAACGTGCCTACAACAATACAACTGGGCCTTCCGACCTTCCAATACAATTCACACCAGTCCGCTTCCTCATCTTACTCCAGCCCCTCCCTGTCTCGTATCATCGTCCTTTGGAGATTGCATAGCTGTGTGCTTAATTTTATACACCTGTCAACAACGGGTGTGGCTGAAATAGCCGAATCCACTAATTTGAAGGGGTGTCCACATACTTTTGGTGATGTATTGTAGCTAGATTACTATCTTATTAGCTAGCAATTAATCATTGGCGTACTCAATCATATAGCTAGCTAGCTGGCTTAGTAGTGCTGCACATCTGGAATAGTCAAATCCAGAGACTCCCACGGAAATCAGATCAATGATAATTGCACTGTTGCTGTCCTTGATTGTTACAGGTAAGTTCTCTAGCTAGCTAGCTATGCCAGTTCTGAATTGGCAATGTGTGTCAGTGATTCCTAATACGGTGTTGCCTACTATCTAAGCATGCGAGTACACAGACAACTTCTTCATCTTCCCACCCTCAATTTAAACCATCAAATTTAAATTAATAGCCTGCCGTTTATTTGCTGAAATGTGTGCTGTTGCCCAGCTATTAAAAGAGACAGGCAGGCTATTTGAGACTGCTGTTTAATTGAAGTTTTACGGTAGTCTGTGACAGTCGCATCTTTCGCAACATAAGTAATTGTCACGGCTGATGTCCTCTTCTTCCTCTGAAGAGGTGTAACAAGGATCGGACCAATACGCAGCGTGGTAGGTATCCATGTTTTAATATAGAAAACTGAACTATGAACACCAATACAAAACAATAAACGTGACCAAACCGTAACAGTCCCATGTGGCACAAACACTGACACAGGAAACAATCACCCACAAAATACCCAAAGAACATGGCTGCCTAAATATGGTTCCCAATCAGAGACAACGATAAACACCTGCCTCTAATTGAGAACCAATCTAGGCAACCATAGACTTACATAAACACCTATAATGAACACAACCCCATAACTCTACAAAAAAAACCTAGACAGTACAAACACCCTAGACGAGACAAAAACACACAAACCACCCTCGTCACACCCTGACCTAACCAAAATAATAAAGAGAACAAAGATAACTAAGGCCAGGGCGTGACAGTAATGAAACTGCCTTGTTCCTGTCTTTGATCTCCAGCCCCCAGACACCATGATTGACAAATTCGGCACGATGAACTACAACAACGCCCGGAAGCATCTGTCTATCTCCATTCCGTCGTCCAGTGAGGTCACAATGTCTCCGCACATCAAGTCTGTGGAGGAGCTGAGAGTGCTGGGCATCAACCTGAGCAGCTTCAACACAGCTACCCAGTTCGGCATCTGCACTGCGGGCATCTTCCTCTTTCACCTCCTCTATGGCTACCTACAGGTAAGCTGAGGTGTATTCACTAGGAACCAAGCAGAAGCAATCGGCGAGGGACCTACCTGAAACTAGTTTTCGTTGCAAAACATTTTCCGTTGAGATTGTTTTTGCAACAGTGTGCACGAGTGATTACACCCCAGCCTGACCCTGACTAATTTGTTTGTGGTGGATGTCCGCTAAGCTATGAGCCAGAGGCTCTGTTCCAATATCCACACTTTTTTGAAGAAGTGTGTTTTAGGTAGTGGTATATTGCAAGAGCATGATAACTTTGTCACATTCTTCACTCTAGCCTGAATGGTCACGTGTACTCTTAATCTCAACCTGGTATAGTCATAAGAGGATGAGTTTAGTTTCTAGGTTCCTTCCTTCTAGGTTTTCATGGAAACTGTGCTTTCGCTTCTGCTGTGCTTGTTCCCCTGTGGAGGCCAGGTGTCTGTAAAGCCCTTAGTTACAGCTGTTCATGTAAAAAGGCTTTATAAAAATGCATTTGATTAATCAATCGATTCACCTGTACAATTGGTGGTTGCCACATGCAAAGTACTTTATCACCAAGCCTCACTAAGGATTCTATGAAAATCCACAGGAAAAGTAATAATTTACCTCACAGTAGGCCTGAAAAGAGACTTAGCACAATTTGTTTGTCTGTTTTTTCAGGAGCTAATATTTTCCATGGAGGGTTTCAAGCCCTTTGGATGGTACCTCACCCTTGTACAGTTTGGGTTCTACTCCCTGTTTGGACTGGTGGAATTGCAGCTCACACAGGACAAACGGAGAAGGTAAACAAGGAAATGCAAGAGAATTGAGTTCCATTAAGCCTCTGCGCTTCAGCAAACAAAAGTAGGACGGTGTTCACCAACAAAGACGGGAATCCAAAAGTAGGACTTTCCCCGAGAATAACGTCCATAAACGGACTAGCCTATTTCATGGTTAATGGCGTTTAAGCACTATAAAAACAGATTTACTTAATCATAGAATGATGATCAGTCTCTATCCCGTTAACTATACATATTATGTTAATTAGCTATGTGCCTTGTAACGCCAAAGAATATGACCTGTGATCTCTCACAAGACCTCTCTATATCAACAACACTTCATTTTGTTTTGCTAGAAAACCTTTTGTTTTTGTTGTCATCCCACAAGGCATTGCTCCTTTTCTCTTTGCAGAATACCAGGGAAGACATACATGATCATAGCATTTCTAATGGTGGGGACCATGGGCCTATCAAACACCTCACTGGGTTACTTGAATTATCCTACACAGGTCATCTTCAAGTGCTGCAAACTCATTTCTGTCATGATAGGAGGGATATTCATTCAAGGTAAGTGGATCGCTGTTTGTATGAGAGTACGTATTCACAAAGGGTTTCACAATAGGAGTGATATAGGACCAGTTTAGCCTTTTAGATCATAATGAATAAGATGATGTGGACAGGGGGGGGATCTGATCCTAGACCAGCACTCCTACACTGAGAGGCTTTATGAATACGGGCCCTGATTTTGACGTGAAGATGCTGCCTGATAATGCTATGATAATGAACTTAACACTAGAGGAAAAAACAGAAGAGGAATAACTGTCAACCATAAGAGATGCACTGTCTAGAAACCTATACGTGTCTTACCTCACTGTCTAGAAACCTATACGTGTCTTACCTCACACTGACTAGAAACCTATACGTGTCTTACCTCACTGTCTAGAAACCTATACGTGTCTTACCTCACACTGTCTAGAAACCTATACGTGTCTTACCTCACACTCTCTAGAAACCTATACGTGTCTTACCTCACTGTCTAGAAACCTATACGTGTCTTACCTCACACTGTCTAGAAACCTATACGTGTCTTACCTCACACTCTCTAGAAACCTATACGTGTCTTACCTCACACTGTCTAGAAACCTATACGTGTCTTACCTCACACTGTCTAGAAACCTATACGTGTCTTACCTCACACTGTCTATAAACCTATACGTGTCTTACCTTACACTGTCTAGAAACATATACGTGTCTTACCTCACACTGTCGAGAAACCTATACGTGTCTTACCTCACACTGTCGAGAAACCTATACGTGTCTTACCTCACACTGTCTAGAAACCTATACGTGTCTTACCTCACACTGTCTAGAAACCTATACGTGTCTTACCTCACACTGTCGAGAAACCTATACGTGTCTTACCTCACACTGTCTAGAAACCTATACGTGTCTTACCTCACACTGTCTAGAAACCTATACGTGTCTTACCTCACACTCTCTAGAAACCTATTCGTGTCTTACCTCACACTCTCTAGAAACCTATACGTGTCTTACCTCACACTCTCTAGAAACCTATTCGTGTCTTACCTCACACTCTCTAGAAACCTATACGTGTCTTACCTCACACTCTCTAGAAACCTATACGTGTCTTACCTCACACTGTCTAGAAACCTATACGTGTCTTACCTCACACTGTCTAGAAACCTATACGTGTCTTACCTCACACTGTCTAGAAACCTATACGTGTCTTACCTCACTGTCTAGAAACCTATACGTGTCTTACCTCACACTGTCTAGAAACCTATACGTGTCTTACCTCACACTGTCTAGAAACCTATATACGTGTCTTACCTCACACTGTCTAGAAACCTATACGTGTCTTACCTCACTGTCTAGAAACCTATACGTGTCTTACCTCACACTCTCTAGAAAGCTATACGTGTCTTACCTCACACTCTCTAGAAACCTATACGTGTCTTACCTCACACTCTCTAGAAACCTATATACGTGTCTTACCTCACACTCTCTAGAAACCTATACGTGTCTTACCTCACACTGTCTAGAAACCTATATACGTGTCTTACCTCACACTGTCTAGAAACCTATATACGTGTCTTACCTCACACTCTCTAGAAACCTATATGTGTCTTACCTCACACTCTCTAGAAACCTATACGTGTCTTACCTCACACTCTCTAGAAACCTATACGTGTCTTACCTCACACTGTCTAGAAACCTATACGTGTCTTACCTCACTGTCTAGAAACCTATACGTGTCTTACCTCACACTGTCTAGAAACCTATATACGTGTCTTACCTCACACTGTCTAGAAACCTATATACGTGTCTTACCTCACACTGTCTAGAAACCTATATACGTGTCTTACCTCACACTGTCTAGAAACCTATACGTGTCTTACCTCACACTCTCTAGAAAGCTATACGTGTCTTACCTCACACTCTCTAGAAAGCTATACGTGTCTTACCTCACACTCTCTAGAAACCTATACGTGTCTTACCTCACACTGTCTAGAAACCTATACGTGTCTTACCTCACTGTCTAGAAACCTATACGTGTCTTACCTCACACTGTCTAGAAACCTATATGTGTCTTACCTCACACTGTCTAGAAACCTATACGTGTCTTACCTCACACTGTCTAGAAACCTATACGTGTCTTACCTCACACTGTCTAGAAACCTATACGTGTCTTACCTTACACTGTCTAGAAACCTATACGTGTCTTACCTCACACTCTCTAGAAACCTATACGTGTCTTACCTCACACTGTCTAGAAACCTATACGTGTCTTACCTCACACTGTCTAGAAACCTATACGTGTCTTACCTCACACTGTCTAGAAACCTATACTTGTCTTACCTCACACTATCTAGAAAGCTATACGTGTCTTACCTCACACTGTTTAGAAACCTATACATGTGTCTTACCTCACACTGTCTAGAAACCTATACATGTGTCTTACCTCACACTGTCTAGAAACCTATACATGTGTCTTACCTCACTGTCTAGAAACCTATACGTGTCTTACTTCACACTAGTTACGCCCTCACCTCCAAGCACTGACCACTGTTCAACTTTTATTTCGGATTTCCGTCCATACTTTTTTGGGGAAGTTGTTTGTGAGTGTGGAGTTTGAGGAGGCCTAGTACTTGGTATTCTGCCTTTCATCTCCAAGACACTGTCTTCATAAAGGTTCCACGTCCTAGCGATCAGAGGCTTGTTTTTTTGCTTTCCTTTCTCCCCCTCCCTGCATTGGCGATGCGGTCCACTGGTCCCCCAGGGGGGCTAGTTGGAAGCTCTACTGCGTTCGCACAGGATGCGAACGAGATCTGATGTGAACCCTTCAAAGGAGAGCAGAGGGGGAATCAAAGCACGCCAGACCAACCTGCTGCGTCACCTTGTCACCCCCAAGGCATCTATCGGCCTGTTTGGGAAGACTCTTCAGTCTCCTCTTCCTTTCGTTTTACATGTGTTCAACACAAACCAACCTCAACCCTCTCTCTTCTCCTGTTTGGATTTGATTGAGTTGAAAAGTCCAGTAGAAAGTTTTTTTTAATATAATTTTGCATGGCTGAACTTGTTCAAAGGGCGGTGTGCACCTACCAACCTTTCACATTCAGATTTAGTGTTTAATATTCACATGTACAGGGTTGCAGGTGTGACTGCAGGGTACAGTGTTTAATAGTCACATGTACAGGGTTGCAGGTGTGACTGCAGGGTACAGTGTTTAATAGTCACATGTACAGGGTTGCAGGTGTGACTGCAGGGTACAGTGTACATCTTAGGCACTGAGCTCCAACATGCAGGACTAAGGGAAATGAGATAATGAAAATGGTAATAAAAAAACAACAAACGAAATAGCTCTATATACGTAATTACAGTTGAAATCGGAAGTTTACATACACTTAGGTTGGAGTCATTAAAACTTGTTTTCAACCACTCCACACATTTCTTGTTAACAAACTATAGTTTTGGCAAGTCGGTTAGGACATCTACTTTCTGCATGACACAAGTAATTTTTCCAACAATTGTTTACAGACAGATTATTTCACTTATTAACACTGTATCACAATTCCAGTGGGTCAGAAGTTTAAATACACTAAGTTGACTTTGCCTTTAAACAGCTTGGAAAATTCCAGAAAATTATGTCATGGCTTTAGAAGCTTCTGATTAACATCATTTGAGTCAAATGGTGGTGTACATGTGGATGTATTTCAAGGCCTACCTTCAAACTCAGTGCCTCTTTGCTTGACATCATGGGAAAATCAAAAGAAATGAGCCAAGACATCAGAAAAAAAAATTGTAGACCTCCACAAGTCTGGTTCATCCTTGGGAGCAATTTCCAAATGCCTGAAGGTACCACGTTCATCTGTACAAACAATAGTACACAAGTATAAACAGCCGTCATACTGCTCAGGAAGGAGCCGCGTTCTGTCTCTTAGAGATGAACGTACTTTGGTGCGGAAAGTGCAAATCAATCCCAGAACAACAGCAAAGGACCTTGTGAAGATGCTGGAGGAAACAGGTACAAAAGTATCTATATCCATAGTAAAACGAGTCCTATATCGACATAACCTGAAAGGCCGCTCAGCAAGGAAGAAGCCACTGCTCCAAAACTGCCATAAAAAAGCCAGACTACGGTTTGCAACTGCACATGGGTACAAAGATCGTACTTTTTGGCGAAATGTCCTCTGGTCTGATGAAACAAAAATAGAACTGTTTGGCCATAATGACCATAGTTATGTTTTGAGGAAAATGGGGGAAGCTTGCAAGCCGAAGAACACCATCCCAACCTTGAAGCACGGGGGTGACAGCATCATGTTGTGGAGATGCTTTGCTGCAGGAGGGACTGGTGCACTTCACAAAATAAATGACATCATGAGGAAAGAAAATTATGTGGATATATTGAAGCAACATCTCAAGAGTCAGAGAAGTCAGGAAGTTAAAGCTTGGTCGTAAATGGGTCTTCCAAATGGACAATGACCCCAAGCATACTTCCAAAGTTGTGTAAAGGGGCTTAAGGACAACAAAGTCAAGGTATTTAAGTGGCCATCACAAAGCCCTGACCTCAATCCTATAGAAAATGTGTGGGCAGAACTGAAAAAGTGTGTGCGAGCAAGGATGCCTACAAACCTGACTCAGTTACACCAGCTCTGTCAGGAGAAATGGGCCAAAAATCACCCAACTTATTGTGGGAAGCATGTGGAAGGCTACCCGAAACGTTTGACCCAAGTTAAACAATTTTAAAGGCAATGCTACCAAATACTAATTCAGTGTATGTAAACTTCTGACCCATGAAAGAAATATAAGCTGAAATAAATAATTATCTCTGCTATTATTCTGACATTTCACATTCTTAAAATAAAGTGGTGATCCTAACTGACCTAAGACCAGGAATTTTTACTTGAATTAAATGTCAGGAATTGTGAAAAACTGAGTTTAAATGTGTTTGGCTAAGGTGTATGTAAACTTCCGACTTTAACAGCCAGTGTGACGTGGGCCTCTCTCAACTCACGCTGATATGAGGCAGAGTGGCGACTTGTCTGCCAAGTGCTCCACTCCTATCCGCCGCTCAGAATTGCATCTATCTAGCCAGCGCATTTACGTTTTCCACTTGACCCATATGGAGGGGTGAGAAGACACAGGCTCCATCTGTCTCCACCTGTTCTGTTTCCCCCATCTTGTCACAAAGGGAAATGCCCTCCGAAATTTCAAAAGTTTAGTTCACCTTTCGTTTCAAAGGTTTTTGTGATTGGATGTCAGTCATGACAGATGTTGGATCAATTGGAATCATTAAAAAAAGTTCTCGACACTGAGATCCACTTAGTGTATTCAACGTTCTATCCAAGTGGAACGTGTCAGTCGAGTAGTCTCCCTGAATTCAAAGTCAGCTGCTATGGAGAAATTCCCTTGACTCTGTATCCTAACGCCTCTCTGTTTTCTAGGGAAACGGTACAATCTGGCTGATGTATCGGCTGCTCTCTGTATGAGTCTGGGACTCATCTGGTTCACTCTAGCTGACAGTAAAGTCACACCCAACTTCAATGCAACAGGTAACACGTGAATCTGAATCTGTTGTTTATCTATTGGTAAATCGGCGGAGTGGTTACGACACTGTTTAGCTATGGATCAATCCTTTCACCATTCAAATAAGTTTAAGACAAGAATGTGTATCAAAGTAATCAGAATGCTGACATTTATGAGCATGGGCCAAATTAAGCCTGGTACTTGTTACCTGGGCTGGGACTAAAGTACTTTTAAATGTGAAGTTTGAACTCCCTAAAGATGAGTGCTGTTATTGGTTACAGTGGTACACCTGTTTTTTCTGGAGTTTTAGGTGTCCTCCTCATCTCTTTGGCTCTGTGCGCTGACGCTGCCATTGGGAACGTGCAGGAGAAAGCCATGAAGCTCCACAACAGCTCCAGCTCTGAAATTGTACTGGTAATTTGGTATTTTATTAGACTCCCCATTAGTTGTTTGCGAAAGCAGGAGCTACTCTTTCTGGGGTCCACACAAAACCAGAAACATTACATAATACAGAACATTAATAGACAAGAACAGCTCAAGGACAAAACTACATCACTTTTTTTTTTAAAGCGCACGTAATATACGTATCAATACATACACATAAACTATCTAGGTCAAATAGGGGAGAGGCGTTGTGCCGTGAGGTACTGAGGACCTGCCTTAAAACCAAGCTGGTATATTTATATTGCAAACCCTATTGTATAAACTGTCCTGAATCACCTGAGGATTGTGTCAGACTTATGTGAGGTGTTATTAAAGGCTTTGTATTCCTGTTCCAGCGGTTGTGGGTACATATTGACAGGCCTGTTTGGTGTGGGTGGATTGGGACCAGCAGTGGCCTTTTGCTCTCAGGTTAGTAAAACCCTCTCTGTCATGTTTCATTATAATAGTTGAAGCATGCACCGTTCTGTAGTTGTCATTTGTTTGATGCACACTGTGGATAACGTATGAATTTGGTAAAAGATGTTGATGTGACAATCTATTTTTATTTATTTTTTATTTTTTTCAGCATCCTGTGACGACATACGGTTATGCATTCTTCTTCTCTCTCACGGGATACTTTGGCATTTCATTTGTGCTGGCCTTGATCAAATTTTTCGGAGCCCTGCTCATAGTCACAGGTGAGAACATCATTCAGGTCTGGGGAAAAATGCTTTGCTTGCGGAACCGCACAAAATAACTCTTACTCTCTTTTTATGTTTCAAAGTGTTCAATTGAACAGTTCCCATTGTTTCCTATGACTAGTCTATATTTTAATTTAAAAAAATGTTTTAATTCAGAAATTAAATTGGTCCAAAAATGTGAATTTTTGGACCAATGGAACCTTGAGTTAGAACTCCCCTAAGTAAGTATATGGCTCCACAGAAAGGCCCCTGACTTGTGATATCCTTACTAACCCTCCAACTTTACCTCTAAATTCTAAAAGCATAAACTTTTGACATTTCGCAGTGGTAAAAAAGCCACATCAGATTACTGAAATGAAGCTAGATTAGAGTGATCGGAATCTTATTTAAAAGTTCTGGAAACTTCCAGATTCATTTTGACATTAATACTTCATACCCATCCCGGATCCGGGAGCATCCTCATCAAAAAAGCTGACTAGCATAGCCTAGCCTAACGGGACAGGGATATCATATAATATAATTTCATGAAATCACAAGTCCAATACAACAAATGAAAGATAAACATCTTGTGAATCCAGCCATCATTTCCGATTTTTAAAATGTTTTACAGCGAAAACACAATATGTATTTATATTAGCTAACCACAATAGCCAAACACACAACGGCATATTTTCACCATGTTTCCACCGCATAGGTAGCCTTCACAAAACCCACAAATAGAGATAAAATGAATCACTAACCTTGAACAACTTCATCAGATGACAGTCTTATAACATCATGTTATACAATACATTTATGTTTTGTTCGAAAATGTGCATATTTATAGCTACAAATCCTGGTTTTACATTGCAGCCACCATCACAAATAGCACCAAAGCAGCCAGAATAATTACAGAGAGCAACGTGAAATAGATAAATACTCATCATAAAACATTTATGAAAAATACATGGTGTACAGCAAATGAAAGATAAACATCTTGTGAATCCAGCCAATATTTCCGCTTTTTTAAGTGTTTTACAGCGAAAACACAATATAGAATTATATTAGCTCATCACAATAGCCAAACACACAAAGCTATTTATCCACTGCCAGCATAGATTTCACAAAAACAGCAATATAGATAAAATTAATCACTAACCTTTGGACAACTTCATCAGATGACAGTCTTATAACATCATGTTATACAATACATTTATGTTTTGTTCGAAAATGTGCATATTTAGAGCTGCAAATCGTGGTTATACATTGTGAATATGTAGCAACAATTCACCAAAATCTCCGGAGATATTTTGGACAGTCACCTAATCTAATCAAAGAACTCATCATAAACTTTACTAAAAAATACATGTTGTACAGCAAATGAAAGATACACTGGTTCTTAATGCAACCGCTGTGTTAGATTTTTAAAAATAACTTTACTACAACATACAAAATGCATTATTGTGAGACAGCGCTCACATATTCTCCGCCCTGTTAGGGTCAACATATTCCACAGAAATACGAAATAACATCATAAATTGTGTCTTACTTTTGCTGAGCTTCCATCAGAATGTTGTGCAAGGAGTCCTTGGTCCAGAATAAATCGTTGTTTGGTTTTAGAATGTCCATTTCTTCTGTCGAATTAGCAACCTTGGCTAGCCATGTGGCGCGAACATGCCCATCAACTCTTGGCGCAAAGAACGAAAAATTCCAAAAGTCCCAATAAACGTTGAATAAACTGATACAACTCAGTTGAAAAATCCTACTTTATGATGTTTTTCTCATATGTATCAAATAAAATCAGAGCCGGAGCAATTCGCCGTGTATACCGAACGCTCTTCAGAAGACAATGTCGAGGTCCCCCGCGCGCAGTCGACAACAAACAAAATACCGGACCTGCCACTCCAAAAGCTCTTATTCGGCCTCAGATCAAGCTAGACACCCCATTCAACCTTCCACTGCCTGTTGACATCTAGTGGAAGGCGTATGAAGTGCATACATATCGATAAATAAAAGCCAGTTGAATAGGCAGGCCCTGAAACAGAGCCACGTTTTCAGATTTTTCACTTCCTGTATGGAGGTTTGCTGCCAAATGAGTTCTGTTTTACTCACAGATATAATTCAAACAGTTTTAGAAACTTCTGAGTGTTTTCTATCCAATAGTAATAATAATATGCATATTGTATGATCTAGAACAGAGTACGAGGCCGTTTAATTTGGGCACGATTTTTTCCAAAGTGAAAACAGCGCCCCCTATTGACAAGAAGTTAACTGCAAGACAAATGTCAAAGTAATCTCATCACCAAAGTTTAAAAAATGTCTATTTCCTTGATGTACTTTGGATGTGACAGACTTAGATTCAAGGTTGTGTGGTATTATATTTCTCACTTTTCTGTCTTTTGTTCATTTCAGTGACGGCCATATAGAGCCCCACCCATAAACATTCCCAGGAGGAGAACATGGATATGGTGCACCTACGAGACTCTGAAATGGAAGCTGGCTTCTTAGCTAACCTTAATAGCACAGTTTTGCACTGTAAGTGACTATGACTTTAGCCTGTTCAAGGCGAAGGGGGACGAGACGGTTGAAAGATAAGCTATAAACTTTTATTGAACTGATCATGTCCCGAAATTGAATGTTTATTTTCACCTGCATGTGCCAGAAGACAAAAAAAAAATGTTTTACTCAATCATTGTCTGAGAAATGTCTTCTTATGGTTTATTTGTCATTTATATCCAATTGTACAAAATACCGCTCCGCAGCACATTGCCATTTTGTCATGCTCGAAAGTGTATAAACGTGTCAACTACCATATTTGCGAACAATTTATTTTGGTGAAAGGTTAGCTCTTTTTACATTAAAAACAAACTGGGAAGTTTATTCAAAAGTTTTTTTTTTCGTGTGTTTTCATTTATTACAGCGTAAGTAGCTAGCTTGCCAGTCATCTCTTATCCATTGGCTGCAGAGGAGAGAGTTGAACGGCTGCCAAGGATCTTCTCAGATGTGGCCCCGGGCTTGTTTTATTAGTCATCCTGGAATAAGATGGCACTAGAGCGAAAACAAACATTGTTCAAAGGGTTTGGCGTTAGACCTAATTTGGATGAGTGGAACATCACGTGTATGTTGGTGTGTCAGGGTGACGTTCGGGAAAATGTTAGATTGTCTCCTCTAGGAAGGAATGATGCAATCAACACCTGGATTTTTATTGAGGCATGGGGTGGATGGTGATTACTTATCATTTTTAGGGGTTGATAATCCCTCAGCAAATCATGTGGTGATATTTTAGATCCAATTGTTTTAATTGACAAACATACATCTTGGTTTCTTCGGTTTCTGCTATCCTCAAAGGGAAAGAGAGAGAAATCTGTGTAACCTATGGCGTTAGAATACATATGATTTCTACAGATGACAACGCAGGGCGCAGGTTGTCATCTGCCAAGAGATCCAGACCCATCTATCCCCATTCAGTTCAGCTGGTACAGTTTTGTCTGTTTTACACCACAGAGCCTTTGATGTGCTACCACCACTCTGGTGAACAAACAGCTCCACTCTGGGAAAAGACTAGCAGGAAGATTGAGACATTCAAATTGCCTTCCCTAAAGGGTGGACCCTAGTTTACATCTAAAGGGTGGACCCTAGTCTACATCTAAAGGGTGGACTCTGGTCTACATCTAAAGGGTGGACCCTAGTTTACATCTAAAGGGTGGACCTTAGTCTACATCTAAAGGGTGGACTCTGGTCTACATCTAAAGGGTGGACCCTAGTCTACATCTAAAGGGTGGACCTTAGTCTACATCTAAAGGGTGGACTCTGGTCTACATCTAAAGGGTGGACCCTAGTTTACATCTAAAGGGTGGACCTTAGTCTACATCTAAAGGGTGGACTCTGGTCTACATCTAAAGGGTGGACCCTAGTCTACATCTAAAGGGTGGACTCTGGTCTACATCTAAAGGGTGGACCCTAGTTTACATCTAAAGGGTGGACTCTGGTCTATATCTAAAGGGTGGACCCTAGTTTACATCTAAAGGGTGGACCCTAGTCTACGTCTAAAGGGTGGACCCTAGTTTACATCTAAAGGGTGGACCCTAGTTTACATCTAAAGGGTGGACCTTAGTCTACGTCTAAAGGGTGGACCCTAGTTTACATCTAAAGGGTGGACCCTAGTCTACGTCTAAAGGGTGGACCCTAGTTTACATCTAAAGGGTGGACCCTAGTTTACATCTAAAGGGTGGACCCTAGTCTACGTCTAAAGGGTGGACCCTAGTTTACATCTAAAGGGTGGACCCTAGTTTACATCTAAAGGGTGGCCCCTAGTTTACATCTAAAGGGTGCACCCTAGTTTACATCTAAAGGGTGGACCCTAGTCTACGTCTAAAGGGTGGACCCTAGTTTACATCTAAAGGGTGGACCCTAGTTTACATCTAAAGGGTGGACCCTAGTCTACGTCTAAAGGGTGGACCCTAGTTTACATCTAAAGGGTGGACCCTAGTCTACGTCTAAAGGGTGGACCCTAGTTTACATCTAAAGGGTGGACCTTAGTCTACATCTAAAGGGTGGACCCTAGTCTACGTCTAAAGGGTGGACCCTAGTTTACATCTAAAGGGTGGACCCTAGTTTACATCTAAAGGGTGGACCCTAGTCTACGTCTAAAGGGTGGACCCTAGTTTACATCTAAAGGGTGGACCCTAGTCTACGTCTAAAGGGTGGACCCTAGTTTAAATCTAAAGGGTGGACCCTAGTCTACGTCTAAAGGGTGGACCCTGGTCTACGTCTAAAGGGTGGACCCTGGTCTACAGGATTTAACTGACTTGGATATTATAGGTGCAATCTGTAAGATTTTGCCAATACAAATAGTCCGTCAGCTAATTAAAAATATTTGAGGGAAAATGACTGGTCCTCCGTAGCTTGGTGTGAAATTACAATATTAGCCAGCTCTGTAGATGGCAGGATACTGCTCTGTTAGAGGTCTAATGGAAGTGGAGATGTTACGAGCTGACATCCCGGTAAGAAAACAACACAGGGAAATTAGTAATTTGGTATTTCATAAAAGCTGTCAGCTTCTCAGTGCTGACAAAGTGATAGATCCTCCTCAAGGTTCTAGTGTCTCCAGGCTACAGTGGAACCCTCACAGGACTGATCATTTCGGTTCATATATGGAGTGGCAAGTGTTACGCAAATGTCTGCCACCCTCTTTTTCCTGCAAAAGACAAAAATCGGTTGTAGAGATATTTTGTGGATTCTTTAGAACATTTTGGTGTTTTTGAACGACACCAGAATACATATTATTTAATTAATTATTTCCAAAATATTTTTGGGGAGATATTGTTTGATGTGATACTGTGGTGACTTCATACGATATGACAACCATGGATAGATAGGCTATCATTCGATGTTAGGTTGAGAGGTTGGTGTTATGATGTTAGGCATCACACCTCTGTTGTCATCTGTTGAGATGCAGTAGCCTGTGGTTCCTTCCATGATGCTGAGGGAGGGAGCAGTAGAACTTCTTCCATCCCTCTGAAAGGTCATTATGGGATAGAAAAACCCCGTTGACCCATGGCTACGTATACCATTTGTCTTATAGCACATCAACATTTTTTACAAATAAATAAGGCTAACCCCCAGTTTGAAATGCAGCATATTAATCATGCATCAAATGTCGCATATTTTGACTATGATGTCCCCGTCCACTTTGCGTAAACAGATCCTAATTAACATAAAATCATATTTAGAGAGATTGTAAAATTGGCCAAAAATAGTATTGTGTAATAATCACCAATAACACCTTTTAATCCAAATATATGACCACCGGTGGTAGGAAACAACCTCCCAGAGGGTGCAAACCAACACATTCCTTTGAATAACCACTCAATAAATGGACACAAAGTAGTAGTACAGATATCAATTCAATTCAATTCAATTCAAGGGGCTTTATTGGCATGGGAAACATGTGTTAACATTGCCAAAGCAAGTGAGGTAGACAATACACAAAAGTGAAACAAACAATACAAATTAACAGTAAACATTACACATACAGAAGTTTCAAAACAATAAAGACATTACAAATGTCATATTATATATATACAGTGTTGTAACAATGTACAAATGGTTAAAGCACACAAGTTAAAATAAATAAGCATAAATATGGGTTGTATTTACAATGGTGTTTGTTCTTCACTGGTTGCCCTTTTCTTGTGACAACAGGTCACAAATCTTGCTGCTGTGATGGCACACTGTGGAATTTCACCCAGTAGATATGGGAGTTTATCAAAATTGGATTTGTTTTCGAATTCTTTGTGGATCTGTGTAATCTGAGGGAAATATGTGTCTCTAATATGGTCATACATTGGGCAGGAGGTTAGGAAGTGCAGCTCAGTTTCCACCTCATTTTGTGGGCAGTGAGCACATAGCCTGTCTTCTCTTGAGAGCCATGTCTGCCTACGGCGGCCTTTCTCAATAGCAAGGCTATGCTCACTGAGTCTGTACATAGTCAAAGCTTTCCTTAAGTTTGGGTCAGTCACAGTGGTCAGGTATTCTGCCACTGTGTACTCTCTGTTTAGGGCCAAATAGCATTCTAGTTTGCTCTGTTTTTTTGTTAATTCTTTCCAATGTGTCAAGTAATTATCTTTTTGTTTTCTCATGATTTGGTTGGGTCTAATTGTGCTGTTGTCCTGGGGCTCTGTGGGGTGTGTTTGTGTTTGTGAACAGAGCCCTAGGACCAGCTTGCTTAGGGGACTCTTCTCCAGGTTCATCTCTCTGTAGGTGATGGCTTTGTTATGGAAGGTTTGGGAATCGCTTCCTTTTAGGTGGTTGTAGAATTTAACGGCTCTTTTCTGGATTTTGATAATTAGTGGGTATCGGCCTAATTCTGCTCTGCATGCATTATTTGGTGTTCTACGTTGTACACGGAGGATATTTTTGCAGAATTCTGCATGCAGAGTCTCAAGATATCTCTGTCTTTGTTTCTGCCTCTTGTCCTCTCTCTCTCCGTCTCTCTCTCTCTATCACCGCCTCTCTCTCTATCACTACCTCTCTCCATCTCTCTCTCTCTCTCTCTCTCGCTCTCTCTCACTCTTTCTCTCTATCACCGCCTCTCTTTCTCTATCACCGCCTCTCTCCCTCTCTCTCCGCCTCTCTCTCTCTCTCTCTGTCAATGCCTCTTTTTCTCTCTCTCTCTCTCTCTCTCTATCGCCTCTCTCCCTCTCTCTCTCTCTCTCTCTCTCTCTCTCTCTCTCTCTCTCTCTCTCTCTCTCTCTCTCTCTCTCTCTCACCACCTCTCTCCCTCTCTCCCTCTCTCTCTCTCTCCCTCTCTCTCTCCCTCGTGCTCTCTCTCTCTCTATCACCGCCTCTCTCTCTCTCTCCCTCTCCCTCTCTCCATCTCTCTCACGCCTCTCCCTCTCTCTTATTAAGGTCACCTGTTTACCTGGGTCCAGTGACCTCTGCGCTGTTCCGCTGGCCTCTGCTAATAAATCATGTGAGTTGTCTACAGCTCATCACAGCAGCAAATAGGGTGGTATATAATGTTGTCCGATTCAAATTGCCACAGTGGGGTGGTCTGGCAGCCTATTCGTTACAGCTCTTAGTTCAGCGGGAGCAGCCGTTTTCATCCTTGGGTCTGGGTGGTTGTGAGAGAGTAGTCGCTGGACATGGAGGCTGTGTGGGTGTACTGTAATACTGGGCTACCACCAGCTAGTAGGCTTAGCGTAGGTCATGAGATCTCCCTGTGTGCCTCACACAGATCTGAGTTGTAGTCAGTGGATGGCTTGTGTAGATCTGTGGAGACTGGAGAGGGTTAAGTTATTAAATAGGATGATATTGGGATGGATGGACATACGGATGGGCAAAAAGTAAACAGAAGGATACTAAAATGAGAGATATTACTCAATTTAGGTAGCCAATCATTTGTACTTTGTAGGGCAGGGTTCCCCAATAGGCGGCCTGCTGAGGATTTTATTTTTCCCCCAAAGATTTCTGAGCAACACTTTTATTTATTTATTATTATTTATTACGTTTTCGTTGTTGGACATAAAATACTGTAAAATCACCAGGAAATCAGCTCGAAGTTATTTTAATTTCGGAAATCTGTCCCCAAATATTCCCACGCATAAACAAAGGCATATGTGATAGTACAGTATCTGGTACCCCAGTGTAATCAAGGTTTGAAATTATTCTGTTTTTGTCAAATACCGTATCTGTTTGGGTTTGTTGCGGTCAATTTACAGTGTTTCCGGCACCCCGACTCTCCACACAAAGAAAAATTGGCCCACGGTTGAATGTAATCGGGGACTCCTGTTGTAGGGTAAGGAAAGTCAACACAGATTCTTTCCACAGAAGTGTCCTATCATGTTGAAGTGCGGCGAAACCTGGGTCATGCTCATTTGGACACACCGTAGCAAAACGTTTTGCAACAGAAAAAAAAACGAAATTAGCATTAATTTTCTTTTTGGACAAGTTCAAAATAGTCAGCTACTGAACACCCTTTCTTGACGCTGGGCCTTCCTCCAACATGAAGCCAGTACACTTCCCCACAGCAGCAGCAGCACCTTCCACCCAAACTCATTACCACCCTCCTGCCTCCAAATTAACACACTCCTAATATGAAGGCCATCTGTTTCGCAGGGACATATTTTCGCAGCCCCGGGGCAGATGTTTAGCGTCCTCACTGTAATTCATGTAAAGGAGGCAAAATGCATCAATGATTGCAGTCATAATTAGCAAGGGTAAAGTGAGCTGGAGAAATGGGATGATGCAATTTTTCCGTCGTCTGTGCCTCGACAATAAAAAAAAAATCATGTCCCTGGCTTGGATGGCAGCCCTACTGTATGTTGTTACGATTTATTTGACTGTGCTGTCTGTGATTATAAAGTCGTTTTAAACTGGTGGTGAAAGCCTTGGCAAGGAAAGTAGGAATTCCTTTAAACAGCTGGCCCTTATTTCCCCCCGCTGTTCCAGTAAATGTAGTGTAGTCTAGTGAGTCTGGAGCGATAAGCATGCATGAGCATGCATTTCTGTTCATGATGTAAGTGTGCTTGACTTCATTGCATTCATTTTCATATACTTGGTGGGCTTAGAACAGATAACTGTGTGTGCTGGAATGTAAAGTGGGTGTTAACCCCGGTGGCCATGACAACCATGTGTATATATTCAGATCATGATGTGACAAAGTTATTGAAACTACGTCCATCCATCCTTGCATGAAAATATTGTGTGAGTGTGTAGCATATCTGTGTGTGTGTATTGGTGTGGGTTTGCGAGGGCGTGTGTGTGTGTGTGTGTGTGTGTGTGTGTGTGTGTGTGTGTGTGTGTGTGTGTGTGTGTGTGTGTGTGTGTGTGTGTGTGTGTGTGTGTGTGTGTGTGTGTGTGTGTGTGTGTGTGTGTGTGTGTGTGTGTGTGTGTGTGTTACAATAATGCATGTCATGAATCTTCCACTCCAAATTTGCTGTCAGCAGCCAACAGCCAGAAGGTTCCCACACTTCATTCCTGTCAGGGACTTAACAGCTTGAGCCGACCCACATATTCTGCAGTCACTCATGAAGAGAAATTCGTAATAATAAATATCAAGCTAATAATGAATGGGCTGGTGGCTACAGTTGTCTAGGGGGGCATATTATCTCATTTCCTCCCAATGTTTCATATCGTTACTCCTGCATGTCGCGACAGTCCATCAGGTTTCAGGTTTCTATCACTTGTATTTCTTTTTCAAATCAATATATAAATCAGTGCCAAGCCATGTTACAGATGAGTTTCAATAAATTACAAGCGGCGGGCAAATGCAGAATGTTAACCACTGCTCCTCTCTCTCTCTCAAATTTCAAATTCAAATTCAAGCTGCTTTATTGGCATGAAAAACATTGTGTTAATATTGCCAAAGCAACAATGTATACAATAGACATAAAACAATAAACAATAACAAATAATATCAAATGGCAGTAAATAATAATACAAAATTAAATACAAAAATAATAACAATAAAATGATAACAGTCAATAGTAGAATGTAATAAATATGGAAAATTAAACTATAACTAACTTATAACTAAATAACGGTCATCTTCATCATTACATCAGTACTACAACTACCATCATCATCATTACCACTACTACCACCACCATCACTAAACTACTATCATTACCATTACCACCCATACCACTACTATTTGGAATGATAAACAACAATAATAATAGTAATAACAATAATAGTAATAATAAGTAAGTTACTGCTTACTATGCAGATGTTATTATTCAGTGTCCCTCAGGCTATGGCAGGCAAATACATATTTGGCTGCAAGAGGAGCCATTGCTCCTTCGCCCATGAGTATTTTTAGTTTTTCCTCTGGGTTTAATAAGTTCAAATTTGGAATAAATGTAGTCATTTCTGTGAATAATGAATCTCTTGGTGAGGAATATTTATCACAGTAAAGGAGAAAGTGCATCTCTGTTTCTACCTCCCCTGTCGTGCAGTGACCACATACACGCTCCTCTTTGGGTTTCTATTGCCAATCGGTGGTCACTCAACCTGTACTTGGTAAGGATCTGTCTCTGCTTCGTATCTCTGACAGAGTAGAGATAATCAGCCAATTCATATTCTCTGTTTAGGGTCAGATAGCAATTTAGTCGGCTTTGGGATTTTGTTTCGTTTTTCCAATGTTGTAAATATGAGTCCTTTGATTGGTTCATGATTTTGTTTATTGGAATTCTTTCTTTTGAAGCAGTGCTGGTGTCAGCTTGGTTGGTTAGGTCCAACACCAGCTGACTGAGAGGGCTCGTTTCTGGGCTCAGCTCTTGGGTTTGAAGTGCTTTAAATTGCAGATTTGAATTTGGACTTGAATTTAGATGTAGCCCAAAAAAATATATATATTTTCTGTATTTTCATTATTACTGGAAAGCGGCCCAATTCTGCCCTACATGCATTAGTTGGTGTATTTCTCTGGACTTGTAGGATTTTCTGACAGAATTCTGCATGTAGGGTTTCAATTGGATGTTTGTCCCACATTTTAAATTCCAGTTTATTGAGTGGCCCCCAAACCTCATTTCCATAAAGAGCTATTGGTAGGATTACACTGTCAAATATTTTGGTCCAAATTCTAATTGGGATGTTGATTTTGAATAATTTCATTTTTATTGCATACAATGCTCTGCGGGCTTTTTATTTGAGTGCATTCACTGCCATATTAAAGTTTCCCGATGCAGATATGGTCAGACCAAGGTAGGTGTAATTTTTAGTGTGTTCAATTATGGTGTTGTTCAGGGTGAATTTATATTTGTGTTTCTGACATCTGTTTTTTGGGGGGAAAATCGTGATTTTTGTTTTCGGGAAATTTACTGCCAGGGCCCAATTATGGCAATATTGCTCTAGAATATGAATGTTCTGTTGAAGACCTTCTTTGGTTGGTGATAGAAGTACCAAGTCATCAGCATATAGCAGGTATTTCACCTCTGTGTCAAATAGTGTGAGTCCTGGGGCTGGAGAATGGTCCAACATGTCCGCTAACTCATTGATATAAATGTTGAAAAGATTTGGACTCAAACTGCAGCCTTGTCTCACACCTCGACATTGTGAAAATAATTCTGTTCTTTGGTTTTTGATTTTTATTGCACACTTGTTTTGGGTGTATATACATTTTATTAAGTCATACACCTTACCACCAAGCCCACTTTGAAGAATTTTGTAGAATAGCCCTTCGTGCCAAATAGAATCAAATGCTTTTTTAAAGTCAATAAAGCAAGCAAAGATTTTGCCCTCTTTTTTTGGTGGACGTGTTTATTAATTAGTGTGTGTAAGGTGTATATATGGTCAGTAGTGCGACTGTTAGGGAGAAAGCCAATTTGACATTTACTTGTTACATTTTTTTCGAAGAAAGAAAGGTTTGAATTCTTGAATTCAAAATGCTACAGAAAACCGTTCCCAAGTTACTGTTTTCGCAAATTCCCCTGTAATTATTGGAGTCTGATTTGTCTCCACTTTTGTGGATAGGGGAGATGAGCCCCTGGTTCCAGACATCAGGGAAGCAGCCAGAAGTTAAAACCATGTTGAACAATTTAAGCACAGCATTTTGCAACTCAGGTGTGCTGTTTTTCAGCATTTCATTTCTGATGTTGTCTAGACTACAAGCCTTCTTTGATTTAATAGATTTGAGCGTTTCATTTAGTTCTTGTTGGGTTATTGGGTAATCTAATGGATTTTGGTTGTTTTTAATGACTGATTCAAGGATGTTCAATTTTTCTTTAATTTCTAATTGGTTCTGTTGTCTTTTTGTGGGATGTTTTTGTATAGATTATCAAAATAAGTTTTCCAAATTCCTACATCTTGTGTGGCTAATTCTTGTGGCTTTGTTGTTCTTAAATTGTTCCACGTGTCCCAGAACTGATTTTGGTCAATTGCGTTTTCAATTTCATCAAGTGTCTTGTTGGTATAATTCAATTTCTTGTGTTTCAGTGTTTGTTTATACTGTTTCAAAGTTTTAATATCGTAGCTCTGGGTTGTTTTGCTGCTTATGTTTTTTGTTTGACATTTGTCATACGTGTTTTCTAATTGTTTTACATTCATTATCAAACCATTTGTCAGAAACATTTTGTTTTTTGTTTCTGATCTTGCATTTCTTTGGTTTTCTCAAATTTGCTTTCGATGCTGCTTTTTGGAATATGCAGTTGATGTTTTGAGTAGCCGAATTGACACCATCTTTATTGTTTTGGTATTGTGAGTTATTGAAAAACTGTATAGAGTTCATAATTTCATTTGAGTTCAATGTTTCAATGAATCTTTCTGCACTGTTTGGAGCCCATCTGTACGATTGGTTTATGTTGTAGAGTTTATTGGGCTGTTTTTTTTTATGAATATTGCCGGTTAATTTCTTCAGAAACACGTTGATCTGACTGTGATCTGACAATGGTGTCTGTGGTCTGACAGTGAATGCACTAATGGAGGAGGGGTCAATGTCAGTGATGGCATAATCGACTATACTTGTCTCAAGAGCTGAGGAGTAAGTAAACTGACCTAAAGAGTCCCCTCTGATTCTACCATTAAGCATGTACAGGCTTAAGGTTCGACAGAGATGCACTAACTCCTTCCCATTTTTGTTCAGTATTTGGTCAGGACTGTTTCTATTATTTATAATAGGGCTACTGTACAAGGAGGGGTGTCCAAATGTGTGGTGGTTACCTCCCGCATCAGTGTAGTCAGGCTCAGAACCTGTTCTTGCATTGAAATCTCCACAAAGAAGCACTTTACCCTCTGCCTGAAATGTAATGATTTCTGTATGGAGATTGTCAAAAAACTGATCATCATAATATGATGAATCTGAAGGAGGAGCATAAGCTGCACATATGTATACATCATTGTCAGAATAGATCGTACCTTTGTTAAGTTTTAGCCATCTCTCTCTCTCTCTCTCTCTCTCTCTCTCTCTCTCTCTCTCTCTCTCTCTCTCTCTCTCTCTCTCTCTCTCTCTCTCTCTCTCTCTCTCTCTCTCTCTCTCTCTCTCTCTCTCTCTCTCTCTCTCTCTCTCTCTCTCTCTCTCTCTCTCTCTCTCTCTCTCTCTCTCTCTCTCTCTCTCTCTCTCTCTCTCTCTCTCTCTCTCTCTCTCTCTCTCTCTCTCTCTCTCTCTCTCTCTCTCTCTCTCTCTCTCTCTCTCTCTCTCTCTCTCTCTCTCTCTCTCTCTCTCTCTCTCTCTCTCTCTCTCTCTCTCTCTCTCTCTCTCTCTCTCTCTCTCTCTCTCTCTCTCTCTCTCTCTCTCTCTCTCTCTCTCTCTCTCTTCTCTCTCTCTCTCTCTCTCTCTCTCTCTCTCTCTCTCTCTCTCTCTCTCTCTCTCTCTCTCTCTCTCTCTCTCTCTCTCTCTCTCTCTCTCTCTCTCTCTCTCTCTCTCTCTCTCTCTCTCTCTCTCTCTCTCTCTCTCTCTCTCTCTCTCTCTCTCTCTCTCTCTCGTGCTGCAGAATGAGGACCCAAAAGCGACGTAATAGTAACAGAGTCTTTATTCCAGAATAAAACAAATAATGATTCTCCTGGATACTATCCTCTCGTCAACAGAGAGGAACGACTGGAGACGCGACCACTGACTGCAGGTCGCTTCAGGAAGGCACTGGCCGTAGCTGACATTGACACCTGCTCACACGCAGCATCTGAAGAAGGCAAAGAACACGACAGGGCGGAACAAGGACACAGGAACAGCAAACGTCAAACAAGAATCCGACAAGGACAGAAGCGGAAAACAGAGGGAGAAATAGGGACTCTAATCAGAGGGCAAAATAGGGGACAGGTGTGAAAGAGTAAATGAGGTCGTTAGGAGAATGAGAAACAGCTGGGAGCAGGAACGGAACGATAGAGAGAGAGAAAGAGGGAAAGAACCTAATAAGACCAGCAGAGGGAAGCACAGGGACAAGACATGATGAAAGACAAAACATGACAGTACCCCCCCACTCACCGAGCGCCTCCTGGCGCACTCGAGGAGGAACCCTGGCGGCAACGAAGGAAATCATTAATCAACGAACGGTCCAGCACGTCCCGAGATGGAACCCAACTCCTCTCCTCAGGACCGTAACCCTCCCAATCCACTAAGTACTGGTGACCACGTCCCCGAGAACGCATGTCCATGATCTTCCGTACCCTGTAAATAGGAGCGCCCTCGACAAGGACGGGGGGGGGGGGAGGGAAGACGAATGGGGGCGCGAAGAAAAGGCTTGACACAAGAGACATGGAAGACAGGGTGGACGCGACGAAGATGTCGCGGAAGAAGCAGTCGCACAGCGACAGGATTGACGACCTGAGAGACACGGAACGGACCAATGAACCGCGGAGTCAACTTGCGAGAAGCTGTCGTAAGGGGAAGGTTACGAGTGGAAAGCCACACTCTCTGACCGCGACAATACCTAGGACTCTTAATCCTACGTTTATTGGCGGCTCTCACAGTCTGCGCCCTGTAACGGCAAAGTGCAGACCTGACCCTCCTCCAGGTGCGCTCACAACGTTGGACAAAAGCCTGAGCGGAGGGAACGCTGGACTCGGCGAGCTGGGACGAGAACAGAGGAGGCTGGTACCCAAGACTACTCTGAAACGGAGATAGCCCGGTAGCAGACGAAGGAAGCGAGTTGTGAGCGTACTCAGCCCAGGGGAGCTGTTCTGCCCAAGACGCAGGGTTTCGAAACGAAAGGCTGCGTAATATGCGACCAATCGACTGATTGGCCCTTTCTGCTTGACCGTTAGACTGGGGATGAAACCCGGAAGAGAGACTGACGGAAGCACCAATCAAACGACAGAACTCCCTCCAAAACTGTGACGTGAATTGCGGACCTCTGTCTGAAACGGCGTCTAACGGGAGGCCATGAATTCTGAACACATTCTCAATGATGATTTGTGCCGTCTCCTTAGCGGAAGGAAGCTTAGCGAGGGGAATGAAATGTGCCGCCTTAGAGAACCTATCGATAACCGTAAGAATCACAGTCTTCCCCGCAGACGAAGGCAGACCGGTAATAAAGTCTAAGGCGATGTGAGACCATGGTCGAGAAGGAATGGGAAGCGGTCTGAGACGACCGGCAGGAGGAGAGTTACCTGACTTAGTCTGCGCGCAGTCCGAGCAAGCAGCCACGAAACGGCGCGTGTCCCGCTCCTGAGTAGGCCACCAAAACCGCTGGCGAATAGAAGCAAGCGTACCCCGAACGCCGGGGTGGCCAGCTAACTTGGCAGAGTGAGCCCACTGAAGAACAGCCAGACGAGTAGAGACAGGAACGAACAGAAGGTTACTAGGACAAGCGCGCGGCGACGCAGTGTGAGTGAGTGCTTGCTTTACCTGTCTCTCAATTCCCCAGACAGTCAACCCGACAACACGCCCCTCAGGGAGAATCCCCTCGGGGTCGGTAGAAGCCACAGAAGAACTAAAGAGACGGGATAAGGCATCAGGCTTGGTGTTCTTATTTCCCGGACGATAGGAAATCACGAACTCGAAACGAGCGAAAAACAACGCCCAACGAGCCTGACGTGCATTAAGTCGTTTGGCAGAACGGATGTACTCAAGGTTCTTATGGTCAGTCCAAACGACAAAAGGAACGGTCGCCCCCTCCAACCACTGTCGCCATTCGCCTATGGCTAAGCGGATGGCGAGCAGTTCGCGGTTACCCACATCATAGTTGCGTTCCGATGGCGACAGGCGATGAGAAAAGTAAGCGCAAGGATGGACCTTATCATCAGACTGGGAGCGCTGAGACAGAATGGCTCCCACGCCCACCTCTGAAGCGTCAACCTCGACAATGAATTGTTTAGTGACGTCAGGAGTAACAAGGATAGGGGCGGATGTAAAACGCTTCTTGAGGAGATCAAAAGCTCCCTGGGCGGAACCGGACCACTTAAAGCAAGTCTTGACAGAAGTCAGAGCTGTGAGAGGGGCAGCCACTTGACCGAAATTACGAATGAAACGCCGATAGAAATTAGCGAAACCGAGAAAGCGCTGCAACTCGACACGTGACTTAGGAACGGGCCAATCGCTGACAGCCTGGACCTTAGCGGGATCCATCTGAATGCCTTCAGCGGAAATAACAGAACCGAGAAATGTGACAGAGGAGACATGAAAGGCGCACTTCTCAGCCTTCACGTAGAGACAATTCTCTAAAAGGCGCTGGAGTACACGTCGAACGTGCTGAACATGAATCTCGAGTGACGGTGAAAAAATCAGGATATCGTCAAGGTAAACGAAAACAAAAATGTTCAGCATGTCTCTCAGTACATCATTAACTAATGCCTGAAAGACAGCTGGAGCATTAGCGAGACCGAACGGCAGAACCCGGTATTCAAAATGCCCTAACGGAGTGTTAAACGCCGTTTTCCATTCGTCCCCCTCTCTGATGCGTACGAGATGGTAAGCGTTACGAAGGTCCAACTTAGTAAAGAACCTGGCTCCCTGCAAAATCTCGAAGGCTGACGACATAAGGGGAAGCGGATAACGATTCTTAACCGTTATGTCATTCAGCCCTCGATAATCCACGCAGGGGCGCAGAGTACCGTCCTTCTTCTTAACAAAGAAAAATCCCGCTCCGGCGGGAGAGGAAGAAGGCACCACGGTACCGGCGTTGAGAGAAACAGACAGATAATCCTCGAGAGCCTTACGTTCGGGAGCCGACAGAGAGTATAGTCTACCCCGAGGGGGAGTGGTCCCCGGAAGGAGATCAATACAACAATCATACGACCGGTGAGGAGGAAGGGAGCTGGCTCTGGACCGACTGAAGACCGTGCGCAGATCATGATATTCCTCCGGCACTCCTGTCAAATCACCAGGTTCCTCCTGAGTAGAGGGGACAGAAGACACAGGAGGGATAGCAGACATTAAACACTTCACATGACAAGAAACGTTCCAGGATAGGATAGAATTACTAGACCAATCAATAGAAGGATTATGACATACTAGCCAGGGATGACCCAAAACAACAGGTGTAAAAGGTGAACGAAAAATCAAAAAGGAAATGGTCTCACTGTGGTTACCAGATACTGTGAGGGTTAAAGGTAGTGTCTCACATCTGATACTGGGGAGAAGACTACCATCTAAGGCGAACATGGGCGTGGGCTTCCCTAACTGTCTGAGAGGAATGTCATGTTTCCGAGCCCATGCTTCGTCCATAAAACAACCCTCAGCCCCAGAGTCTATCAAGGCACTGCAGGAAGCAGCTGAACCGGTCCAGCGTAGATGGACCGACAAGGTAGTACAGGATCTTGATGGAGAGACAGGAGTAGTAGCGCTCACCAGTAGCCCTCCGCTTACTGATGAGCTCTGGCTTTTACTGGACATGACATGACAAAATGTCCCGCAGAACCGCAATAGAGGCAAAGGCGGTTGGTGATTCTCCGTTCCCTCTCCTTAGTCGAGATGCGAATACCTCCCAGCTGCATGGGCTCAGTCTCTGAGCCGGTGGGAGGAGATGGTTGAGATGCGGAGAGGGGAAACACCGTTAACGCGAGCTCTCTTCCACGAGCTCGGTGACGAAGATCTACCCGTCGTTCTATGCGGATGGCGAGTGCAATCAAAGAGTCCACGCTGGAGGGAACCTCCCGGAAGAGAATCTCATCCTTAACCTCAGCGTGGAGTCCCTCCAGAAAACGAGCGAGCAACGCCGGCTCGTTCCAGTCACTGGATGCAGCAAGAGTGCGAAACTCTATAGAGTAATCCGTTATGGATCGATCACCTTGACATAGGGAAGCCAGGGCCCTGGAAGCCTCTTTCCCAAAAACTGAACGATCAAAAACCCGTATCATCTCCTCTTTAAAGTTCTGATAAACGTTAGAACACTCAGCCCTTGCCTCCCAGATAGCTGTGCCCCACTCCCGAGCCCGACCAGTAAGGAGTGATATGACGTAAGCGATCCGAGCTCTCTCTCTTGAGTATGTGTTGGGCTGGAGAGAGAACACAATATCACACTGGGTGAGAAAGGAGCGACACTCAGTGGGCTGCCCAGAGTAACATGGTGGGTTATTAACCCTAGGTTCCGGAGACTCGGAAGACCAGGAAGTAGCTGGTGGCACGAGACGAAGACTCTGAAACTGTCCTGAGAGATCGGAGACCTGAGCGGACAGGGTCTCAACGGCATGACGAGCAGCAGACAATTCCTGCTCGTGTCTGCCGAGCATTGCTCCCTGGATCTCGACGGCAGTGTTGCGAGAATCCGTAGTCGCTGGGTCCATTCTTGGTCGGATTCTTCTGTTGTGCTGCAGAATGAGGACCCAAAAGCGACGTAATAGTAACAGAGTCTTTATTCCAGAATAAAACAAATAATGATTCTCCTGGATACTATCCTCTCGTCAACAGAGAGGAACGACTGGAGACGCGACCACTGACTGCAGGTCGCTTCAGGAAGGCACTGGCCGTAGCTGACATTGACACCTGCTCACACGCAGCATCTGAAGAAGGCAAAGAACACGACAGGGCGGAACAAGGACACAGGAACAGCAAACGTCAAACAAGAATCCGACAAGGACAGAAGCGGAAAACAGAGGGAGAAATAGGGACTCTAATCAGAGGGCAAAATAGGGGACAGGTGTGAAAGAGTAAATGAGGTCGTTAGGAGAATGAGAAACAGCTGGGAGCAGGAACGGAACGATAGAGAGAGAGAAAGAGGGAAAGAACCTAATAAGACCAGCAGAGGGAAGCACAGGGACAAGACATGATGAAAGACAAAACATGACACTCTCTCTTACTCTCTCTCTTTTTCTCTCTCTCTTATTCTCTCTCTCTCTTACTTTCTCTCTCTCTTTTTCTCTCTCTCTCTCTTACTCTCTCTCTCTCGCTCTCTCTTTCTCGTGCGAGTATGGTGTTGCACAGGCAGGCAGCCATCAGCCATCAGCCCCCTGGGTTCCAGTCAGTGCTCAGGAAAATCTCTCTGAAAGTCTCTTGCAAAGCCACATATTTAATTATATACTACTTAAATAATGCACAGTGCATCTTTAACCAGCCAGGGAGGGAAAAAACACACTTTATACCTGTATCATAGCCTATATACCATATGTAGGCATGTAGGCATACAATAGGAGCCTGTAAGCCTACACCTTGGAGCTAGCTATATAGAGGCTAGGTGTTCCAGGAGCAGGTTCCTGTCTGGTCTGTATATAAGAGACGTTTCTAAAGTGGAGCTCAGTGGAACAGAATAATAGGGAGTCAAATGAGGGAAGTGGAGCATGGGGGTGCAACGACATTGGAAAAACAGGGCTGCCATGTTGAATCCTGACGCAGCCTGGGAAGAGTAGAGGTTAGTTGTGGGCCAGTCGTCCCCAGAACAGACCTCTCGTATGAAGGGAGCGCAGTGGTGGCTTGATACCTGGGAATCGCCATGACCGCCATCAGCAGAGAATATGCTGCCATCAGTGCCGATCACATCAGGGGCCCACCTTGGCCCTGACACTACATGACATGCGTATGTGGCAAGGCAAAGCACGGGTACACAACACCCGGCTTGAGGGAGATTCCCCCTGACTGTGTTCAAGAGCAGGACCCCCTCAACCGCAAGGTAGAGGGATAAAGGAAGGAAAATAAAATATGTTAGATGGTGGAATACATCTCTGGTGGTGGAGAGAATGGGGGATGAGAGAATGGGGGGGTGAGTGAATGGGGGATGAGAGAATGGGGGGGTGAGTGAATGGGGGATGAGAGAATGGGGGGTGGGTAAATGGGGGCGTGAGTGAATGGGGGGTGAGTGAATGGGGGGGTGAGTGAATGGGGGATGAGAGAAGGGGGGGGTGAGTGAATGGGGGATGAGAGAATGGGGGGGTGAGTGAATGGAGGATGAGAGAATGGGGGGTGGGTGAATGGGGGGGTGAGTGAATGGGGGGATGAGTGAATGGGGGATGAGAGAAGGGGGGGTGAGTGAATGGGGGGTGAGTGAATGGGGGGGGTGAGTGAATGGGGGATGAGAGAATGGGGGATGAGAGAATGGGGGGGTGAGTGAATGGGGGGGTGAGTGAATGGGGGGGTGAGTGAATGGGGGGGTGAGTGAATGGGGGATGAGAGAATGGGGGATGAGTGAATGGGGGATGAGAGAATGAGGGGGTGAGTGAATGGGGGGTGAGTGAATGGGGGATGAGAGAATGGGGGTGAGTGAATGGGGGATGAGAGAATGGGGGGGTGAGTGTGTGGCTGTCATGCGAAGGAGGAGTAATGATGGTGAACAACAGGAACATGAGGACACAGCTGGTATGTGCAGACTTCTTCAGGGGAGAGATCTTGATACTGAATCGAAAATCAAGCAAGGCCTTAATTTCATCTCTATGGGAACCAGCTACAGTACATAACACAGTAATGTTCATGGAGACAGAACAAAAAAAATCCACTCTTTGAAATCTATTTCCTTGTTGCTCTATAATTAATTTTTCACATATTTTCCAAATGTATGCTTTGACAAAATATGATTTATACAATGCATCACTATATTGATGATGACTAAAGTAAAATACCACTCATTACGACTGTTTTTGAACAACCTCGAAAAGGGAAGTTGTTTAAAAAAAACTAAAAGTGTCACGTTCCTGACCTGTTTTCCTTTGTCATGTATTTGTTTTAGTTGGTCAGGGCGTGAGTTGGGTGGGTTGGTCTAGGTTTGATTTTCTATGTTGGGATTTTGTGTTCGGCCTGGTATGATTCTCAATCAGAGACAGCTGTCAATCGTTGTCCCTGATTGAGAATCATACTAAGGCAGCCAGGGTTTCACTTGTGTTTTGTGGGTGTTTGTTCCTGTGTCAGTGTTTGGGCCACACAGGACTGTTTCGGGTTAGTCACGTTTGTTGGTTTTTGTATTTTGTAGTGTTTGTTGTTTTTCCATTAAATAATGAATACTTACCAATCCGCATCTTGGTCCGATCCATGCTCCTCCTCGTCTGAGGAGGAGAACGACTACGACAGCCGTTACAAAAAGCAGAAGGCTGTTCTAATAAAAATACAAATCCAGTTGTCGGCAAACGCAAAGCAATTTAATGCTTCAGTGGCGGTTGTCTATTAATTTGTCTTGAAGGAGAGGGGGATGCTGGGAGCACAGATTTGAGGGACAACGTGGCTGCAGTGCCTGTGTTACGTATCACTTCAGAAGCAAACAAACAGCACAGACACAGTCGCTTTTCTTAATTATGGGGCCCCGTTTCCCACCGCAATGTCAGCGGTTGCATGCGAGAGAGGAAGTATATTATGGTGAACTAATGAAGCAGCTCAGAGATAGGAGCCCATATGTGTGTATGTCCTTGGGGTTTAACATCAATAATGGTAACCCCGAGGCAGGTTTACCATATTCAGTAATTAGGTTTAAAAAAAAAAACATCTGACCCTCCTCCCTCCAAAAGGGAGCTAGCTACATATCTGGCAAGGAAGGAAGGAGTGGCTCCATCGCTGGTTTCTCTGGAGCACATTCAACGCCACTAAATCCAGTGGTATTTGGACTCAGACCAACAGAAGTCCCAGGTGCTGCCCGTGATGATGATGCACACATGGCTGGGTTGCCTGTAGCTGCGGGAGAAGGGTGGATCCTCAGCTCCAGGTTGTTAAGGGACAGGGCTGATAAGGAATTCTCCTGGTGGGGGTCCGTGACAGTAGCTGTATTGGTACCGTAAGCCGATTCCCCTAAGGGGATATTGTTTGGAAGATGGGCATTCAACATTTCACCCACACCATTAAGCCTAACGCCCACACACCACAATTTGCCATAAAGCTTGTCACTGTCAACGATCCCTTTGCACTTTGAGTAATACAGGGTTGGAATGGGGGATTCTGGATTATATTCATTTTATGCTTGCCCTTTGTTTTACCACCCTCTATTTACCTCGTTTTTGCCTAATAATCACCCTCTGCTGTCTTGGTGATTCATTTGAAATAAGCACCAGTACATATAATTTGTTATCAGTTCAGTCACCTGTTGTGGTGCACTGAATTGAAGGGAAGTAACCATTGTAACCATATAATGTAATAAAATCTAAAAAGTATGTTTAAATTAGAAGTAGGCATTGGTCTGAAACTGAAAAAGAAAAGAAATTCAGAAGCACCACAATGCTTATTCCACCCATGCTCTACCAAGGTCTTCCAGCACACAGCTTTTAGCTACTACAGTAGCTACTGTATGTTGGTACATTGTACTTCAAACAATTTGTATACTGGTTGCTTAGGATTCAAACCTTCTGCTAGCTCTTACCGTAGCTTGGACTATGGAGTAGCTAGCTTGCTTGCAAAAGCCCATTGCATGCATTATAAGGTAGGAGCATGACAATTTGCCCAAAGTTTAGTGCTGGTTTTGAACTGATCTACAGTTGAAGTCGGACGTTTACATACACCTTAGCCAAATACATTTAAACTCAGTTTTTCACAATTCCTGACATTTAATCCTAGTAAAAATTCCCTGTCTTAGGTCAGTTAGGATCACCACTTTATTTTAAAAATGTGAAATGTCAGAAGTAATAGTAGAGATAATGATTTATTTCAGCTTTTATTTATTTCATCACATTCCCAGTTGGTCAGAAGTTTACGAACACTCAATTAGTATTTGATAGCATTGCCTTTAAACTGTTTAACTTGGGTCAAACGTTTTGGGTAGCCTTACACAAGCTTCCCGCAATAAGTTGGGTGAATTTTGGCCCATTCCTCCTGACAGAGCAGGTGTAACTGAGTCAGGTTTGTAGGCCTCCTTGATCGCACACGCTTTTCAGTTCTGCCCACACATTTTCTATAGGATGTCAGGGCTTTGTGATACCTTCCAATACCTTCACTTTGTTGTCCTTAAGCCATTTTCCACAACTTTGGAAGTACGCTTGGGGTCATTGTTCATTTGGAAGACCCATTTGCGACCAAGCTTTAACTTCCTGACTGATGTCTTGAGATGTTGCTTCAATATATCCACATAATTTTCTTTCCTCATGATGGCATCTATTTTGTGAAGTGCACCAGTCTCTCCTGCAGCAAAGCACCACCACAACATGATGCTGCCACCCCCGTGCTTCACGGTTGGGATGGTGTTCTTCGGCTTGCAGGCCTCCCCCTTTTTCCTCCAGACATAACGATGGTCATTATGTCCAAACAGTTCTATTTTTGTTTCATCAGACCAGAGGACATTTCTCCAAAAAGTACCATCTTTGTCCCCATGTGCAGTTGCAGACCGTAGTCTGGCTTTTTTGTGGCGGTTTTGGAGCAGTGGCTTCTTCCTTGCTGAGCGGCTTTTCAGGTTATGTCGATATAGGACTCGTTTTACAGTGGCTATAGATACTTTTGTACATGTTTACTCCAGTATCTTCACATGGACCTTTGCTGTTGTTCTGGGATTGATTGCCTCTTTTCACACCAAAGTACGTTAATCTCTAGGAGAAAGAATGTGTCTCCTTCCTGAGTGGTATGGCGGCTGAGTGGTCCCAAGGTGTTTAATACTTGCGTACTATTGTTTGTACAGATGAACGTGGTATCTTCAGACATTTGGAAATTGCTCCCAGGAATGAACCAGACTTGTGGAGATCTACAATTCTTTTCTGGTACACCTCCAATTGACTCAAATGATGTCAATTAGCCTATCAGAAGCTTCTAAAGCCATGACATCATTTTCTGGAATTTTCCAAGCTGTTTAAAGGCACAGTTAACTTAGTGTATGTAAACTTCTGACCCACTGGAATTGTGATTATAGTGAATTATAAGTTAAATCATCTGTCTGTAAACAATTGTTGGAAAAATGACTTGTGTCATGCACAAAGTAGATGTCCTAACCGACTTGCCAAAACGATAGTTTGTTAACAAGAAACTTGTGGAGTGGTTGAAAAACGCGTGTTAATGACTCAACCTAAGTGTATGTAAACTTCCGACTAGCTAGCTAGCTAACAAGTTATGTTTTGTGGAAAAATGTAGGACTGGCATTTGGATGGGTCATCCCTAGTTACTACAGCCACAAAGTCAGAAGGCCAGTCTACCCAACCAATCAGATGAGGGAGTGTGATGACGCATTTTCCGGTTCGCGGTGAACACCTCATTTTCGAAATGGCATATCTTGAGTTCAAGTTTGAGGACCAAATAACTAAATACATTCGGGAACAAAATTGGCAACATCACAAAAATTCATATAATTTAGAAAGGACAAAACTTTTGGGCAAAAGGGTGAGATGTCTTTTCTCTTTGAGATAACTAGGTAACTGTTGCTACGCTCATCTAAAATGAGCTAACTAGCTAACTGTTGCTACTCTCGTCTAAAATGAGTTGGCAAGCTAACTGTTGCTACTCTCATCTAAAACGAGCTAGCTAGCTAGCATAAGGGATTCCATTCCAAGCACAGAGGAGTTGTTCTATTTGATAGAGCAACATTGTTAGTTTCCCTACAAGCCTTTCATTCTAATAGTAATATATCTTATTCTTGACCTTCAGCAGATGCACAGCCTTTGACAGGAAAAAAATACTCAGTTGGGAGAGTAAAAGTCTTCCATTCATTGGTGTTCCATTTCAAGTTGTGGGTGCAAAGACGTCTGAATGCCACCAGGGGAAAGACAGACAAACAAATGACTGCTGTTTTACTGGCTCTTAACCAATTGCGCTATTTTTTGTTTTTTTTTACATTATTTTCAAGTTATTTTTACATAATGTTTCTCCCACCGAAAAGAGCTTCTGGATATCAAAACATCGATTACTCACCTGGGGACCCATGCCCAATCTTTTCAGTCTCCTGAGGGGGAAAAGGTGTTGTTGTGGCCTCTTCACGAGTGTCTTGGAGTGTTTGGACCATGATAGTTTGTTGGTGATGTGGACAACAAGGAACTTGAAACACTTATTTATCAGGCGAAACCCCGAGGACAAACCATTCAGAATTTTCTTTTTTGAGGTCACTCTCTTTTCAATTTTCATTGGGAATCCAGATTTCTAAGGGACCTTCGTGCAGTTCCTACCGCTTCCACTGGATGTCAACAGTCTTTAGAAATTGGTTGAGGTTTTTTCCTTTGTGTAATGAAGAAGTACGGCCATCCAGAACGAGGGTAACTTGAATTGTACTGTTAGATAGAGGCTCGTGACCAGAAAGCTAGCTACAGTTTGTTTTCCTCCTGTATTGAACACAGATCATCCCGTCTTCAATTTGATTGATTATTTACGTTAAAAAATACCTAAAGTTCTATTACAAAAGTAGTTTGAAATGTTTTGGCAAAGTTTACAGGTAACTTTTGAGATATTTTGTAGTCACGTTGCACAAGTTGGAACCGGTGTTTTTCTGGATCAAACGCGCCTAATAAATGGACATTTGGGTATATATCGACGGAATTAATCAAACAATAGGACCATTTGTGATGTTTATGGGACATATTGGAGTGCCAACAACAGAAGCTCATCAAAGGTAAGGCATGAATTATATTTTTATTTCTGCGTTTTGTGTCGCGCCTGCAGGGTTGAAATATGCTCCTCTCTCTTTGTTTACTATGGTGCTATCCTCAGATAATAGCATCGTTTGCTTTCGCCGAAAAGCCTATTTGAATTCTGACATGTTGGCTGGATTCACAACAAGTGTAGCTTTAATTTGGTATCTTTCATGTGTGATTTAATGAAAGTTAGATTTTTATAGTAATTTATTTGAATTTGGCGCTCTGCATTTTCTCTGACTTTTTGGCCAAGTGGGACAGTAGCGTCCCGCCTATTAATGAGGGACTGTTCGGCCCTCCTTTTCCTATAGTCCAGGATCAGCTCCTTTGTCTTGCTCACATTGAGGGAAATGTTGTTGTCCTGGCACCACACTGCTAGGTCTCTGACCTCCTCCCTATAAGCTGTCTCATTGTTGTCGATGATCAGGCCTACCACTGTTGTGTCATCAGCAAACCTAATTATGGAGTTGGAGTCATGCTTGGCCACGCAGTCGTGGGTGAACAAGGAGTAGAGGAGGGGACTAAGCACGCACCCCTGAGGGGCCCCAGTCCTACATATCAGCTTGACAGATGTGTTGTTGCCTACCCTTACCACCTGGGGGCGGCTGTTTGTTTTTGCTTCTAGATGTTAGCATTGTCAGAAATACTACAAAAAGGTAGCACATCATTAGTTGTTAATAGATGTAAATGTGCACGTGAGAGCGAAAAATTACATAAACTCAGCCAATAAAGAAACTTCCCTTTTTCAGGACCCAGTCTTTCAAATTCGTAAAAATCCAAATAACTTCACAGATCTTCATTGTAAAGCGTTGTAACACTGTTTACCATGCTTGTTTGATGAACCATAAACAATTAATGAACATGCACCTGCGGAAGAGTCGTTAAGACACTAACAGCTTACAGACGGTAGGCAATTAAGGTCACAGTTATGAAAACTTAGGACACTAAAGAGGCCTTTCTACTGACTCTGAAAAACACCAAAAGAAAGATGCCCAGGGTCCCTGCTCATCTGCGTGAACGTGCCTTAGGCATGCTGCAAGGAGGCATGAGGACTGCAGATGTGGCCAGGGCAATAAATTGCAATGTCCGTACTGTGAGACGCCTAAGACAGCGGTACAGGGAGAAAGGACAGACAGCTGATCGTCCTCGCAGTGGCAGACCACGTGTAACAACACCTGCACAGGATCGGTACATCCAAACATCACACCTGCTGGACAGGTACAGGATGGCAACAACAACTGCCCGAGTTACACCGGGAATGCACAAACCCTCCATCAGTGCTCAGACTGTCCACAATAGGCTGAGAGAGGCTGGACTGAAGGCTTATAAGCCTGTTGTAAGGCAGGTCCTCACCAGACATCACCGGCAACAATGTCGCCTATGGGCACAAACCCACCGTCGCTGGACCAGACACGACTGGCAAAATGTGCTCTTCACTGACGAATCGCGGTTTTGTCTCACCATTTGTGATGGTTAGATTCGCGTTTATCATCGAAGGAATGAGCGTTACATCGAGGCCTGTACCCTAGAGCAGGATCGATTTGGAGGTGGAGGGTCCGTCACGGTCCGGGACGGTGTGTCACAGCATCATCGGACTGAGCTTGTTGTCATTGCAGGCAATCTCAACACTGTGCGTTACAGGGAAGACATCCTCCTCCCTCGTATGGTACCCTTCCTGCAGGCTCATCCTGACATGACCCTCCAGCATGACAATGCCACCAGCCATACTGCTCGTTCTGTGCGTGATTTTCTGCAAGACAGGAATGTCGGTGTTCTGCCATGGCCAGGGAAGAGCCCGGATCTCAATCCCATTGAGCATGTCTGGGACCTGTTGGATCGAAGGTTGAGGGCTAGGGCCATTCCCCCCAGAAATGTCAGTGAACTTGCAGGTGCCTTGGTGGAAGATTGGGGTAACATCTCACAGCAAGAACTGGCAAATCTGGTGCAGTCTATGAGGAGGAGATGCACTGCAGTACTTAATGCAGCTGGTGGCCACACCAGATACTGACTGTTACTTTTGATTTTGACCCCCCCTTTGTTCAGGGACACATTAGTCCATTTCTGTTAGTCACATGTCTGTGGAACTTGCTCAGTTTATGTCTCATTTGTTGAATCTTGTTATGTTCATACTAATATTTACACATGTTAAGTTTGCTGAAAATAAACGCAGTTGACAGTGAGAGTACATTTATTTTTTTGCTGAGTTTACATTTAATAAAAACTGTTGCACCTACAAACGTAGTGAATCCAAAATGTATTAAGTCCAATGGTTATTTTATGGTCCTTTTAGTTTCGCTTTAATCCTATAGTTTTGCTAGAATTTTAGCTGAGTAGGCAGAGAAAATACTCTGAAAACTCAATTACTAATAACCCGGTAAGTGGTTCATGGAAACGGCCAGAGGGCTCATTACGAGAGGCGGGGGAGTATGTTGTGTACCTCCAATCAAATTGTTTTGCAAATTTTTATCGACATTGGTGTCATATGGCTTAGCTATGGTAGAGAGATTTGAATTTAACATTGAACTTCAACCAATGGATACTATTAGTAAATATTATGAGAATGCCATGGGAAATAGGACTATAATAAAGAGTAACCCATTTTATAATGAAGGAGCAACATCATTACCTTACCCAAGCAAGTACGGGTAACCTACGTGAATTTGGTTTAACATGGAGGGCATTATTTTGTGTAAACTATTCAAAGTTTGCACCCTGAAATGGACCATAGAAGCCAGCCAAGTTACCAAAGAGAATCCGGCAATGCACCGTACAGAGACAGTTCTGCCAATCTGCTAACTAACTATCCATCCAGTCTGTCTCGTTACCGTGGTTTTGTGGGATGCGTGGTTTTCATTATCACTATGGCCATCATTACTTTCTACACGTTATCGTCAGGGGGACTTTTCAGATGGTGCACTGATGTCATTCTTTTGGGGGGAAACTGCCCTGTAGACATACTGTGTTTTCCTCCTATTAATTAGTGTATCCCCAGCTAGTTAGTGGGAGCACTTGTTTCTCCATGGCGACGGAGGAAGGGCAAAGGATTGGAGCAAGGCTCGCCTTAGTAGCTGCAGGCCCTTGCAGTAAGTGGCCTGCCACTGGATTTTGACTATTTTTTTACAAAAATCCTTTTATGGATAGATCATTTAGATGATCTATCATTTAGTCTCCTGGGTTTCATTTAACTGGAGTTGACGCTACTGATCTATCAACAACAACAAAAAGGAGAGAAAGAAAGATATTTTATTTTAATTAATTCAGTCTAATTAAACATTTTTGAATGTACTAACAGTGAAGTATTTTTTTAAGAGGTGCACTTGCCTAATTGTAAGGGAACCGCTTAAAAACGGGTTTTGTGTTTACTGGTTACATCATGGGGGTTCAATAATGCAAGAGAGAAGCTTTCATGTTTTTTAACAGGTCAGTTTGTCTTGATACAGTTGATGCTTCAAAGAAAATGTGTAATAGAATTTTATGTTTGGAAAAACTGGGATTCATGCGAGTCATTCTGTAGCCCTTTCCTGCAGTCAAGGACCAAAAGCAGCCTCATTGGCCTCATGGGTGGAATGTTATTCATATTTTTCATAATTCCATAATTCATTTAAAAAATATATACAGTATATTCTTAACTGAAAAATCCGATGTTTCTATGTCAAACAGTTGTGTAATATTTCAGTCTTCTATGATGTATATAAAGTGTAATATTGGGATGCAAACTCAAGCCCATACACATTAGTTAGCCCATATGTGTGTGAGGTGTATACTTTTGTTTCAAAGTAGATCTGTTTAAGACTACCAAGAAACACTCTGTGTGAACCTGACTTAGCCCACTGCAGTAAAAGGTTATTAAAACTGTAAAATGCTGTTTAAACCAGAGACCAAACTTCCACCAAGACACTTCAACTCAATCTTTAGTCCCATCAGAAACCCATCTAGACAACAGCTTTCTAGCCTACTGTGCGGGTGGAGGTAGATTTGATTTGAATAATAACACTCCATTTAATCATGTGCCACAAGGCATGACAGTTGGTAGACCTGAGTTGTGTCACCACATAAAGAGTGTCAAGTACTGGAGGGAGGGAATTGAAAACAGATGAAGGAGTGTTTGGTCAAAACACAGTGTGACAAGTGGGTCCCCCGTCATATATGGTGCATACATTTCTCAGACAGACTCATTGTCATACTACTACCCACAGGGCAACTCTAATGTGTAGTTGATCTCAGGTTGAAATTCCTCATACATACTTGTCCATGATGACATTTCTCTTATTCAATTCCCCAATGCTCTGCTGTATTACACGTCGGTTCTGGATGAGATCAGTAACATACATGCTCACTGTGCTAGGACATACACTCATGGGGGAGCAGGTCGACTTAGTATTGTCTAATATGACCCAAGTAGCTGAGCTAACATGGCAATGCAGGTAGCACTACTGTACCAGCACACAGACACACGCATGTACACACAGTGGCGATTAATTGGACAGGTGGAGTGGTGTGAGCGATGTTGATTTCATTACCTTTCATTACGTCTTACCCGCCCCTCAGAGAAATAGTTCAAACTGAGGGTAGATGCAGGGATAGAGGGATGAGAGGAGGAAGGGTAGAGGGCGAATGCAGGAGGGATGACCTTGGCTGCAGCTCACTTTCTGAGTGCGACAATGTGAGCCTCCCCCCCAATTGGTCGCTAATCGTTTACACCGCTCCCTAATCGCTCACTTTCTCCCCCCCCCCCACTCTCTCTCTGTGTGGTGCCCTTCACAAGCTTCCCTCTCTCTCGCCTCTCTCCATCCCTCTCCCTGCCCCCCTTCCTCCTTGTAAGGTTGGCATCTCTGGCTCCAAGGTGCTGTAAGTAGCGATGTGGCGCGAGGCGAAGGCTAGCCGGGTCTCTCTCTCTCTCTCTCTCTCTCTCTCTCTCTCTCTCTTTCTCTCTCTCTCTCTCTCTCTCTCTCTCTCTCTCTCTTCAATGGCATAATCATGTGCATCTGGGTCTCGCAATTACTTAATATGATATATTAACATATTCCTGGCAGGAGCGGCAGGAGGAGGGCGCTCGTAGGAGACAAATTATCCAAATTAATTTCTAATTTAAAATCCTTTGCCTTTTATTATAAGCTGTGGGCGCCCCTCTCTAGCAGAGAAGGAGGAGGGGAGAAAGAAGTCGAGGATATACAGGGAGCCTCTAATGAGTCAGGCTGGTTCCTGCCCACTAACCAAATGAATAAACAATGGGCTAAAGATCCAGGAAGGAATGAACAGAGTCGGCCTTCATTAGGGCATGTGGATGTTGAAGAAGAAGAAGAAGAAGAAGGAGAAGAAGAAGGAGAAGAAGAAGACATGACACTCCCAAGTTCAAGGCAGGGATTTTTCTCCCTCCTTTTCTCTAATTAGGTTTCTGAAAGTGTAAATGTTGTGTTATGGTTTGGCTGAGAGGGAGAGGGCCAAAAGTCATTACTCTAGGTCAATCCGAGATATGTTACTTATTGGCCTATTCCCTAAGGAGCCAATAGGTCTGTAGAAAGTATCCACCACGTTGGTATCATGGAATGTAGGATAATTATGGGGTTGATGGAATAGACAGTGCTTTCAAGTGCATATTTGGACTGTACCATCTTTAATATGTGACTTTACAATGATCTTATTCCTGTGTAGTTATTCTGGGATGTATAGTGACTTTACAATGGTCTTATTCCTGTGTAGTTATTCTGGGAAGTACAGTGACTTTACAACGGTCTTATTCCTGTGTAGTTATTCTGGGAAGTACAGTGACTTTACAATGGTCTTATTCCTGTGTAGTTATTCTGGGAAGTACAGTGACTTTACAATGGTCTTATTCCTGTGTAGTTATTCTGGGAAGTACAGTGACTTTACAATGGTCTTATTCCTGTGTAGTTATTCTGGGAAGTACAGTGCCTTTACAATGGTCTTATTCCTGTGTAGTTATTCTGGGAAGTACAGTGACTTTACAATGGTCTTATTCCTGTGTAGTTATTCTGGGAAGTACAGTGACTTTACAATGGTCTTGTTCCTGTGTAGTTATTCTGGGAAGTACAGTGACTTTACAATGGTCTTATTCCTGTGTAGTTATTCTGAGAAGTACAGTGACTTTACAATGGTCTTATTCCTGTGTAGTTATTCTGGGAAGTACAGTGACTTTACAATGATCGTATTCCTGTGTAGTTATTCTGGGATGTACAGTAGTATTGTAATTACGTGCTATTCAACCTGGAACTTTTGTTCAATATAAAGATAACATCAAATGAACCTATCATGAGATGAAACCCAACAGCACGTATTTCACAGCTTTACAAACATGTGAAATGTGGATCGTGAATTGAATTTGGGAATCCTAAGTAGAGAGTGACATTTTTTTCTCAGAGTCAACAGATCAAGCAATAGGATGTAGCTAGACTCCTGCTCATTCTGACTGTCCAGCATGAAGGGTTATTGGGATGAAACCACTCTACACACCTGCCTTTCAATGTAAAATGTTTCAGTGCTAAAAACAGGCTTTTAACACAAAGATTTTTCCAACCCACAGTATCTGCTTAACTCTTAACCACTGAGAGGAATGCATATATATTTTATCAAACACGTATCTTCGTCATTGATGAGCAATATCTGGTCATTACTTGTATCACAATTATCCGGGTTTCATATTCATGAGAACAACGACTTGTAATGTACATTCAGATGTGACATCATTCCAGGTTCTTCCGTCATGTTAGAACAGTGCATCAGCTCACATCGTATACAAACACCTGACCCAAACCCCAATCCATACAGTAAGTCTGAGCTTCTAATAACCTATTTAACAATGCAGCAGTGCCGTCATGGCCCCCGGCTCAGCTCAGGCTTAGCACTGATTCAATAATAGCATCGCAACTAGACTCCTGGCACGGATAAACACACAGCCTCCCCCCACAACTTACTGTACTAGGCTATGTTTCACATATGGACACACAGACTCCATTTTGGTTCACTTACTGGTTGTTTTGAATGGCTGCTGCAATGGCATGGCTGCTCATTGCGGGCCTACAGTAGGCAGGCTGTGGGAGAGAGGAGAGGCAGCTAGGCCAAGCTGTGGTAATTAACAATAGAGGATGATGTGGTGTGGATGTGGCGGGCTCATTAGTGTGCCTATACCCAGAGGTGCTGAGCACGGATACCAAATGAGATGCATATTGTAACGAAGGGGACTGTGACCGCCCGGGTTTCTGTTTCTCGCTGCACAAATCAAAATCTAATTTTATTGGTCACATACACATACGTATTGAGCAGATGTTATTGCCGGTGTTGCGAAACAGTCTCCCCGCAAAATTGGGGAGACTGTATGGGGCGCTTAGAGAAACGTGCACCGCGCTGTGAATTAGAAAGATAGTTGTTGTCTGGTGTGTGTGTGTGTGTGTGTGTGTGTGTGTGTGCGTGTGTGCGTGTGTGCGTGCGTGCGTGCGGGCGTGCGTGTGTGTGTGAGCGAGAGAGAGAGAGAGAGAGAGGAGTGCTAGGAGGAAGGCACAGAGACAAAGCATATTGAAATATCCGATGAATCAGTTCAACGTCCACTAACAGAAACACTTGATACTAATAGCCATACTGGACTGATGCTTACAGTTCATTCACACAGTGTACAATGCTGCTTACCATGTTCTGCTGGAGATAATATGGAGAAAGAAAAGTGAAGATGGAAAGACACAGACATGGAAAAGAGTGGAAGAGACAGAGAGAAAAAGAGAGAGGGATAACAAACGAAAGATTGATAAAGAGAAAGAGAGATGTAGGGAGAGAGAGAGTGAGAGAGCGAGACAGAGGTAGAGAGAGAGAGATAGAGTGAAAGAGAGAGAGAGTGAGAGAGTGAAAGTTAAAGAGAGGAAAGCCGAGAGCGAGAGAGAGACAGAGAGAGAGAGAGACAGAGGGAGAGACAGAGAGAGACAGAGAGAGGGAGAGAGAGAGAGAAAGGGAGGAAAAACTGAGAGAGGGAGAGAGAGATGTAGCAGTGGAGAGCAGAGAGCTCAGCCAGTGACACGGGTAATATCATATTCATCACAAGCCTGGCTCATATCTCATGATGGCTGGGAGAGTTTCCCCCGGGGCATGGGGAGAGGACAGCGGAGGAGGGGAGAGGAGGGGAAAAGGGAAGGGAGGCAGCCAAACCAGGCCTGTCACGCAGAGCCACACAGGTATATTGTGAAAATGATTTAATGCGATAATAACCTCCACTTTGTCAGATAGATGATGTTTCTTCATGGTGCCTGACGGTTAATGAATGATACATTAGTAAACACTACTAAAAACGTTATTAGAGACAGAGAGACAGAGAGACAGAAGAGGGAGTCCGCATGAAGCGAACAAACGAGAGGGGCGAGGGGGGAATTGATGAGTACGCATATGTCTCTTTGCCCCCTCCTTCCACAACCCTCTATCTCCCCGTCCCCCATGTCCCCCCCAATCCTTTTTCCTGCTCAGCAGTTGTGAATAAAATCTGAAAGAAGTGGAGGACCTGCGGAGATGGCGGCTGTGTGGTGTTCCACAGACCTAATCATATGTGTACAGCAAGGGCTCACATATTTGCACATTACATACAAAGTGGCTTTATATGCGGCGCGAGTCTGGGAGATATCCCTTCCGGAAATCCTTGGTGAACAGTGGCAAGTACTCACTAAAGGAATATACACGATCACAGCCTCAGCCAAGCTGGGCTGATGTATCAGCTGCTGTCATACTATGAAGTGTAGGGCACTATATGGAAACGGTATACTGCAATATAGCAAAAGTCATTAAAATAGTCATTGTTTTATTTATATATAGACTGATGTGTATCAAAATGATATTGTTTTATATTGAAGTTGTCCACTCTATTGTGAAACTGACCACTTGGGCCAAGCCACTGTATTTTAATCACTGTATTTATCACCGTTATGGTGATGCAATTTGACTCTGTCCTGGGCCCTCATCCGGCTCGAAGGACCATGAAACAGTCTCACATCACACGTGTATTGCCAGGCTCAGAACACACATCTCTCAGCACCTGAATTTGGTCTCTGTCATTAAACAAGCCAACGGTACAGTGGATCATTTTAAAGGTCAAGTCGGAATAAAAAATGTCTCTCTCACACACATACACACATTTTGCATCCTGGCAAGAAACAAGGTCAGCAAAGGCAAGGTTTACTGTCAGCAAGTTCTCACCTACCTAAAGTAATTCACAGGAACATATGCTGCTAAACAGCAGACAGAGGGGACAGAGATTGAGAAAGTTCTCCTATTTCTAATTGAGGTATTATTGGCTAAGATAGAGGGACAGGCAAGGACGTCCAAACAGGCCTATCTTTGATTCAGGCAGAGACATTAGAAACAACAAGGATAACACCCAGGTTATCCGCTTCATAGCGCTTCCCAAAGACCTAACTATTTACCAGGAGAGTTGTTGGTCCTACGTGTCTTGCTGTTCTCTGTCTTACTTGTGCAACACAAAAAATAATAATAATAATATGACTTTAAAAAGTTATTCGTTTCATTTAATAGTTACTAACAATATCATGTTTTGTACATACTTAAAGTTACAATGTGATTGTGTAACGTCATCCACTTATGAGTTAAATTAAGTTCCTGGGGTAAATTAGCATGTTAACCACGCAGGACTGCATTCGTTCATTGACATGACAATTTTTATGTCCCAGTCAAAGCCCACTAGCTAGTCATGCCGTATTACAATAGTGCTCTATGTCCTCTATTTGATTGGCTTCAATTTACATAATGGCGCAACGCGGAAATGTGTCCCCATCTACCCGTTCCCAATCCTTTTCACAGGAGATTAGATATGTTTATGGATTTGAAATGCGCATGCAGTCCATTTTATTTATTTATTTATTTATTTATTGGTCTAAAGCACTCGGAAACAAGCGAGTCGGTCTATGACAATTATGAGCTGAACATGCACCTGTCTAAGACGATGCATAGTGTCAAAATCCAATTTCTGTTGGGGAAATGAGAAAACTATTTATCTCTCACCGCGACGTCTCTGAACGCTACAAACACCATTATAACAGGGGTCTGTGGCAGACACTGTGCTTCCCCATATCATCTATCCATTCCAGAACACAAGTTATTTCTTAAGAAAAAGAATTACAACATGCAAATAGCAAGTGTTGAGAATTGTGTATAGATAATTGTCTACCTTTAGTCTTCATGCATATTTGTGTCAGCCAAATGTAAAAAAAATATATATATATATATATTTTAAAAGTATGTTTTTATTATTTTTATTGAGATTCCAATTGGCTATGGATTAGTCATTTCACTATTTGTCCCTGGCAATATCAAAACGCTAGAGTGAGGAGAGATATGGTACCTTGGATCAAAAAGGCTTTATGTCCTTAATGGCAAGTGCCCTCTATCTGATATTTGGTCTGCATCAATGTGCTTTAGATTCTGTCATTTGGTGGCAGAATGAGCCGGGCTAAAGAGATCATATTTCAATAACATACTGGCCTGATCATAAAGTAACTGAATGGAAATGTGTAACGGCCCGAAGGCGCCTCAGCAGGACAGTCAGCAGTCAAATGATGTCACATTCCCTTTTCTCCTTGGCTGCCTGCATATGCACGCTGCCATTTCCCAAAGAGTGCCAACGACGGATAGACACACAAACACACACACACTAGTAGAAACACACACCCACACACACACACGCACAAACACACACACACACTACTAGACACACACAGAGACAAACACACACACACACGCTAGTAGAAACACACACCCACACACACACACATGCGCACAAACACACACACACTACTAGATACACACAGAGACAAACACACACACACGCTAGTAGAAACACACACACACACACTGTACAAACACAAGTGTATTTACGTATATAGTGTCTAGGAGAGGACTTTTCATGGTTGCAACATTAACAAATATTAAAATGACTTTTTCTGCAACTGCCAGGTGACAGTGAATAAAACATAGAGAGGAAAGAGGGCCAATGCATTCGGGTCGGTTCATGACACCTCAGTCAAAGGTGATAGGATACTCTCTAAATTATGCTCATCCACTAACACAACATATATTACCTTACCCCTATCTCTCTCCCCCTTTCATCCCCATCAAGGGGAAACCCTTTGTTTGGATGCAGTATATAATCAAGTTGCTTCTCCTGATAAGCAAAACAGGTCAGCAATAACAGACACAGCAGTCAGTGGAACGAACAAGTCAATGAGGCTGGAGATCCAGTCATGGGAGGAGGCCTAGTGTTTGAACCATCCATCCAGACATCACACCCACCACTCTAACAGGGATAGTTAAACCTCTCATGTACAGCTCCTCTCCTTTGGTCTTTCCCTTCGTTTTATGAATCAGCCTGAAAGGGGATATATAAACAGGAGGAAACAACTCTGTTGTTAATAGCGCAGCTGCGAGCGTCCTTGCCTCTGATGTCACGCGAAGGAGCCACGCCGTGCGGGTTTCTGTGAGCCTCGCCCAGGTATAGCTAGCTTCCCGCATTTTTTTAACGATGCCATTTGCCTAATGTCTACCTGTGGTTGTCAATCAGACATTAGCCCTACTTCTTTTCTCTTCTGCCTAAAACATCGCTGTGCCTCCTGGTTACCACTTTCCACCCCTTTAATTGGGCAGGAGATGTTCAAATGAGACCAGGAACAGGAAGCAACAACAACAAAAACATGAGATGATGGGCATGTCTTTACATCCTTTAACCCGCCTTGCCTTTCTGCTGACCTGGACGGTTCCACAGGGGTACAAATTGGGATGCCAAGGGAGAGGTGGTGAGGAGGAGCTACTTTAAGCCTCTTCTAATCTCTCTCTCTCTCTCTCTCTCTCTCTCTCTCTCTCTCTCTCTCTCTCTCTCTCTCTCTCTCTCTCCTTTTTTTCACCACACGTAAATCTGCTCAAATCTTACACATATTGTGAGCTGTCTCTTGCACCATGTCTGTCTGTCTGTCTGCGTTTAGAAGGCAGGTACGAGGCACTCGGGCATATGTCTAAATATTTCTATGTAAGCAGTTTTCTTCTTCTATTGGCTGTCTGGGCCTTGTCATTGTTGATGTCAATCCAGAATTCAAGATGGGAAGCCTTTTTTTTTTTACAAGAAACTGCCTCATGCTGCAACATTACAGTCAGCCTGTATATCAATTAAATGTGCCACCAGCCTTGGTGATTATCACCACGCAGATGTCTAGTGGTAATTTGATTGACAGAGGAGGAGTGGTTTCCTTGAGCTCTTACAGGCTTTGGCATTAATCCTCTTTGATCATGATGAAGTGTTATAGAGAGAGGAATGCTCAGGTGGGCCTTCTCACCTCAAACCAGGTGTGTGTGTGTGTGTGTGTGTGTGTGTGTGTGTGTGTGTGTGTGTGTGTGTGTGTGTGTGTGTGTGTGTGTGTGTGTGTGTGTGTGTGTGTGTGTGTGTGTGTGTGTGTGTGTGTGTGTGTGTGTGTGTGAGAGTGTGTGTGTGTGTGTGTATTGGTGTGTGTGTGTGTGTGTGTGTGTGTGTGTGTGTGTGTGTGTGTGTGTGTGTGTGTGTGTGTGTGTGTGTGTGTGTGTGTGTGTGTGTGCATTGGTGTGTGTGTGTGTGTGTGTGTGTGTGTGTGTGTGTGTGTGTGTGTGTGTGTGTGTGTGTGTGTGTGTGTGTGTGTGTGTGTGTGTGTGTGTGTGTGTGTGTGTGTGTGTGTGTGCATTGGTGTGTGTGTGTGTGTGTGTGTGTGCGTGCATTGGTGTGTTTGTGTGTGTGGGGGGGTGGCTATGGATAAGGATAACAATTCATCATGCTCTACAAGTTATCAGAAGGGCATCATGTACCAGACACTGACCTCAGCATGGAAGTCTGGGAGACTGAGTCAGACAGTCTACCACCTCCACACACACACACACACACACACACACACACACACACACACACACACACACACACACACACACACACACACACACACACACACACACACACACACACACACACACACACACACACACACACACAGGTCTCCACCACGCGTATCCCAACAGAGGCGTTATGACAGGCTGTGGAGACATGGAGCCCGCCGGATGAATCGTTTCATGGCCCCGGGCAGACGAGGGGAAAAAGGAGCCGTAAATAGGATTGACGTTTAAATTGAATAATAATAGGGCCCTGAAACAGAGATCCTAGACCATAGTGAATCCCAGAGGGAGGTGAGAAGTTCACCCTGAAAGAGAGATCCTAGACCATAGTGAATCCCAGAGGGAGGTGAGAAGTTCACCCTGAAACAGAGATCCTAGACCATAGTGAATCCCAGAGGGAGGTGAGAAGTTCACCCTGAAACAGAGATCCTAGACCATAGTGAATCCCAGAGGGAGGTGAGAAGTTCACCCAGAGACCAAACACATTCAGCAATTTGGCCGAACAGGACAGAAAATGTGGCCTTGAAATAAAGTTACAGTCAGAAGTCAATGGAATGTTTTTAGGACAAAGGAGAAGACTTCTGTTTGAATCCCATGTAAAAGTGTCTGCAGTGGAGGGCAGTCATTAGGTTGAAGCATCTAATGAGTGGATAGGCCCCAATATACTGTATATATATCTATATATAAGAGCGGACAGGGACTAAGTGAGAGCATCCCCCTCTGGACCCAGTTCCGTCTCATTAAACCCTTTTATAGCACATGACATATGCACAGGGAAGATTAATACCCACCAATAAGATGTATATTTAGCATAGAGCACTTTTGTACAAGGATTACAAGCAGATCATTGTATATAAGATTAAAACATAGCGCCACTTTGTTATGGTTGTAAGTTAAAATATGACGTGCTTTGAGCCACATTATGGGTTCTCAATATTCCAGCGTGTGGAATTGTTTATATGGTGAGAATAAGGTTGCGAATGGAGGGTATATTAGTGGACATTTTCTAAATTTACCAGTAAACTACCAGCATTTTTGGTATCTTTTTTCTAGTGGCCCTTTTGAGTACTTCAGATTATCACAGGTGTCTGTAATAATTTCTGGCCCTCTGTGTCTCTTTATCACATGTAAAATATATAAAATAATTAAATACAATAATACAAAAAAACATGATAAAGCTGTAAAACATTAACCTACATACAAATCATCAACTTAGTAAATACCATTGGTGTTCAATATGAGGGTTTCAGCATGAAATATCCTTTATATATATATATATATATTAAACTTTTATTCATTTTACTATGTCAATATGTAAACTGGTGGCAGTTGTGAAAACAGTCAATAGTTAGAAGAGTTTCAGAGTTACTTCAAAACAATGCCGTTGGTGAATATATGTTTTTTTAATAAAAAAATGCTATTTTCTTTTGAACAATATGGTCTATCTACTAGAAACTCATGGACAATATGCACACAGACTTAATACATTAATACTATCCTATTGTTTTTTAAGTTATTGAAGTATTTGGTTTGATTTAGGACTCAAAAAAGATTATAGATTGATTTTCTGTGAGCTACCAAAAATACAGAAGATTCCGGTAGCTTTGGTAAATTACCCTAGGTGGGAAATACAAACCACACATGACCTATTTCCTAAATTGTGAGACAATTCCATTCTTTCCACATGGTTCCTCCCATAAATCCACACAGTTACAAGAAACCAATCTAATCCATCAGAAAATAATGACTAGAAAATACCAATGTGACGATTTAATTTCTTCACACTCAAGCCTCTTTAGAGTTTGCAAGTGCAAACATTGTATACGTTCATATCAACACTCTAGTCCTTCATCTCTGAGCTCGTATCAATAAAAGTGCTTTGCGAGATTCACTTGATGCAAAGAAGTACCATTAAAGTAGTCCCCAAACAACACAAGCCTCAGATCAACTCCACAGTAAATTAGCCACAATTAGCGCAGCAGCGGACGTCAACGTGACCATCCTGATCATGCCATTAAAGACCCACCCAATCACAACTGGCTAATTTCTCAAATCAATGATCTTGGTAAGTACTTGTAAAAAGGCCCCGGTTGCCAGATCAGCTGGATGTGGCCGATTAAAGGAAAGTGGGGGGACAGCCTAGATTAGCGCTTAGCTTGGGGGCAATGGTGTTTAATTATGCAGTGCTGGCTGCCGCTACCACACGGCAGTCAGGTTAAATACTTGGACCTCCCCCTGTAATCTAAGGGGTGAGGCTGGGGGAGGGCAGGGATTTTGTACACAGTTGATGATGACACGTTGTCGACAATAGCGGCTGTTGGTGGAGTTGAGGGCTCAGTGCAGAATTACAAACAATGACACTCATTAAGGTAACAAGCAATTGGCCCTAAAACTCAAGATTAACAGCCCATGTGGCATCGACGTGAGTCAGAAACTATTATTCAACTCTCAAAATTTACTTCAAAGTGTAAATAGGATAATTTTGGTCTTAAAGTCAGTCTTGTCCAAAATTGAGTTTTGTGAGACTTGCGGTCGTGACAGAATCACAATGTAAGTGAAGGTTGGGTTTGTTTCAATCCTGCCCACAGCTGGAGGCAGACAAGTAATCATCAATTCAGAGTGCAGCTGCACGCGACACAATCATAATGCCTGTGGTAAATTTGGGTGGACTTAGGATATACCTATGGAGCTAGTTAGGGACCATCGTTAAATTACACAATGTGGGATAATATGTAAAAACCTCAAACGAACTATAAATAGTATAGAATTCATATACAAATATTGAAAATCAAAATGACTGCTTTAGCGCGTTCTAGTGTTAATGAGGTGTGCAACATATATGAGTAAATGAGACAATATTGTCTCATTTACATTGTGTAATTTATTGACGGTCCCTAACTAGCCCTGTAGTCAAACAAACTTCGCCACGGTTGAACGCCAGCCGTCAGAAGTTAATTGGCGTAATAATTTAGATAACTCTTCCCACCTGCAAACACACACACGAGACACCCACATCAAACCACACCCCGAAACCAACTCACGTTTGAATTTAGTCATGGCCGCCAGCGTTTCTTAATTAACCAAATCTAAAATGAGACCAAATCAGGAAGTGCAGTCACCCTTTTTTCATCTCTTCCCCTCAGGCGATTTTCAATTCTGGCAAAATAATTTCATATACTGTACAGTCAAACGCTAGAAAACAACTATATAGACTGTTCTCTCTGCTACCGCATGGCAAGCGGTACCGGAGCGCCAGGTCTAGGTCCACGAGGCTTCTAAACAGTTTCTACACCCAAGCCATAAGACTCTTGAACATCTAATCAAATGGCTACCCAGACTACTTGCTCTGCCCCCCCCCCCCCCCTTTACACTGCTGCTACTCTATGTTATTATCTATGCATAGTCACTTTAATAACTCTACCTACATTCACTCTGTACCAGTACCCCCTATATATAGCCTCGCTATTGTTATTTTTTGGCCGGTCTTTAATTATTGGTTACTTTTATTTCTTATTTTTTGCAGGTATTTTTCTTCAAACTGCATCGTTGGTTAAGGGCAGGTAAGTAAGCATTTCACTGTAAGGTCTACACCTGTTGTATTCGGCGCATGTGACAAATAAAATGTACTTGTATTTATTTCCCTGCAGGTATGGTCCATGACTTGGTTATTACGTTGTTATTACACTACATTGTTCTCTATCAAAAGCTTATGGATATCAAACAAGTTGGTAAATTCAGCTGCTGCCCACTGGACATTGAAATGAGAGAGTAAACAATATTAGTTGTGGATTGGTTCTCTGAGTATCAACTGCACATTGCCACTAGGGGTGAGCAAAGAGCTCTGGTACACTAGAGGTGATGATGTATAAGAAAGGGATGCACCTTGACAACAGGCACAAGAGCAGACAGAGGACTGGACACTATGCAGAGCCTTTGCATTCTGAATGGGATGGGGCATTTTTTTTTTACTCACAATAAAAGTAGGCTATGCCCCCCCCCCCCCCCCCCACACTTCCTACCCAGGCTTATTTGGATACGTTTAATTATCTTTGTGTGGATAACACTAAGAAATGAAAATATGATTAAGAAGTTAACAAGAAAACAATGTGGCTCATCCAGATAGTGTGCTGTCACACAGTGGCGTTGGGTTTCCCACCTAATACCACCCTTCCCCGATGCCAGGTAGCGCCCCCGTGTGCCCCTCGCGCCCTAGCCTCATCAGCCAGTCTGCACTTCCACGAAATTAAGCTTAAAACATCCATGGAGGGAAACTCTTCAAATCCAGCTAATGTAGCATGAAATGCAGAGGCCATGCTCTAGCGATCAGAGAGCTCTGAGAACTGACCTATTTTACACCGCGCTCAATCACTGTTCTCTAGGTTTCTATCCCCCCTCCTTCACTGCCACCACCTCCAACATCTAGCTAGAGAGAACATTTAGTTGATCATTGGTTTGGGCTTTTATTGGTCTAAAGGTGGAAGCCGTACAGAGGCAGAGAGAGAGAGAGGCAGAGAGAGAGAGAGGAAGAGTCTGCTACTAGAGCGATCAGTGGGTCCCAGAGGGATGGGAGTCTGGGGAAAGAAGAGACAGAGAAAAGATAGAGAAAATAGAGAGAGAGAGAGAGAGAGAGAGAGAGAGAGAGAGAGAGAGAGAGAGAGAGAGAGAAAAGAGAGTGAGAGAGAGAGAGAGAGAGAAAGGAGAGTGAGAGAGAGAGAGAGTGAGAGAGAGAGAGAGAGAGAGAGAGAGAGAGAGAGAGAGAGAGAGAGAGAGAGAGAGAAAAGAGAGTGAGAGAGAGAGAGAGAGTGAGAGAGAGAGAGACAGAGAGAAAAGAGAGAGAGAGAGAGAAAAGAGAGAGAGAGAGAGAGAGAGAGAGAGAGAGAGAGAGAGAGAGAGAGAGAGAGAGTGAGAGAGAGAGAGAGAGAAAAGAGAGTGAGAGAGAGAGAGTGAGAGAGAGAGAGAGAGAGAGAGTGAGAGAGAGAGAAAAGAGAGTGAGAGAGAGAGAGAGAGTGAGAGAGAGAGAGAGAGAGAGAAAAAAGAGAGAGAGAGAGAGAGAGAGAGAGAGAGAGAGAGAGAGAGAGAGAGAGAGAAAAGAGAGAGAGAGAGAGAGAGAGAGAGAGAGAGAGAGAGAGAGAGAGAGAGAGAGAGAGAGAGAGAGAGAGAGAGAGAGAGAAAGGGATACTATCCAGACTGCTGTTGCTATATTACATGGTATATCTCAGACTGAGAACTACAAATGCCATCATAGACACAAAAGATTATTGTTTGATTTTGCTTTTGATAAGGTAAACACCTTATTGGTATGTCGTTACAATAACAGACAGACAAGCTCTGTCTCTTGACTGGATACTTTAAGTAATTTGTCTTCATGTTCTTTATCATTTATTCCATTATCAACGTGAAATGGTTATTGCACTTAATGCCATAAAATAATAGAATTGAAGTCAAAAAGGTCAAGGAGCATTGATTTGGATATTTTCATTTGTCTATACAGTATGTCTGTCTAACAGTGTTTTGTATTGACGTTTCAATAGTCGTGTAAAAGATAACTGAACAAAGAGAGAAAGCAGAGATCCGGACTAGCGTCAGCTGTTTCTGTCCCCCCCCCCCCATCCCCCATAAACACACACACACACACTGACACACATTGACACACACTCACCAGACAACACAGGGCTCTGTCTCTGATCAAAGGCGGACCACGGGGTCCCCAGCATAACCAGAGCAAACGATTTGAGGCATATGTCAAGTTCTTGTGGATTCAAAACAAAGCTCTGTCAGGATGGTGAGCCAGGCAGTGTGCAGACTGTACAGTGGGATCCCCAAGTCCAAGACCAAACCCATCCCTTCCAATCGCTCCCCACAGACTGCAGACTTGTGTTCCCTTGTGAAAGGCTGCAGTGGATTTGCCTGGGAGACATAGAGAGCTAGAGAGGGCCATGGCATCCAGGAGACTGAGTCCATTCACATTACCCGCAGTGGGAGATGGCGGCAACGAAAGGGAAGGATAGAGGGAGGGAGGGAGCCCTTCTCTTCTCTCTGGAGTTAAGCTGGAGAGATGCACACAGTGCACAGAGAGAGAGAAAGAGAGAGAGAAAGATAGAGTGAGATATAGAAAGAGAGAGGGAGAGAGAGAGAAAGAGAGAGAGAGCAAGAGAGAGAGAGAAAGAATGAGAGAGTGAAAGAGAGAGTGAAAGAGAGAGAGAGAGAGAGAGAGAGAGAGAGAGAGAGAGAGAGAGAGAGAGAGAGAGAGAGAGAGAGAGAGAGAGAAAGATAGAGTGAGATATAGAAAGAGAGAGGGAGAGAGAGAGAAAGAGAGAGAGAGCAAGAGAGAGAGAGAGAAAGAATGAGAGAGTGAAAGAGAGAGAGAGAGAGAGAGAGAGAGAGAGAGAGAGAGAGAGAGAGAGAGAGAGAGAGAGAGAGAGAGAGAGAGAGAGAGAGAGAGAGAGAGAGAGAGAGAGAGAGAGAGAGAGAGAGAGAGAGAGACTTATAACGTAAAACACCAAATAATGCAGAGCAGAATTAGGCCGTTACCCGCTAATTATCAAAATCCAGAAAAGAGACATTCAATTCTACAACCACCTAAAAGGAAGCGATTCCCAAACCTTCCATAACAAAGCCCTCACTTACAGAGAGATGAACCTGGAGAAGTCCCCTAAGCAAGCTGGTCCTGGGGCTCTGTTCACAAACACAAACAGACCCAACCAAATCATGAGAAAATAAAAAGATAATTACTTGACACATTGGAAAGAATTAACAAAAACACTGAGCAAACGAGAATGATATTTGGCCCTAAACAGAGAGCACACAGTGGCAGAATACCTGACCACTGTGACTGACCTAAACTTAAGGAAAGCTTTGACTACAAAGGGAAGCACAGCCGCGAGCTGCCCAGTGACACGAGTCTACCAGATGAGCTAAATCACTTCTATGCTTGCTTCGAGGCAAGCAACACTGAGGCATGCATGAGAGCATCAGCTGTTCCCGACGACTGTGTGATCACGCTCTCCGTAGCTGACGTGAGTAAGAGCTTTAAACAGGTCAACATTCACAAGGCTGCGGGGCCAGACAGATTACCAGGACGTGTACTCCTTATGTGTGCTGACCAAACTGGCAAGTGTCTTCACTGACATTTTCAACATGTCCCTGATTGAGTCTGTAATACCAACATGTTTCAAGCAGAACACCATAGTCCCTGTGCCCAAGAACACTAAGGCAACCTGCCTAAATAACTACAGACCCGTAGCACTCATGTCCGTAGCAATGAAGTGCTTTGAAAGGCTGGTAATGGCTCACATCAACACCATTATCCCAGAAACCCTAGACCCACTCCAATTTGCATACCGCCCAAACAGATCCACAGATGATGCAATCTCTATTGCGCTCCACACTGCCCTTTCCCACCGGGACAAAAGGAACCCTCAATGTACCCTCAAAGCTCATCACTAAGCTAAGGATCCTGGTAATAAACACCTCCCTCTGCAACTGGATCCTGGACTTCCTGATGGGCCGCCCCCAGGTGGTGAGGGTAGGTAGCAACACATCTGCCACGCTGATCCTCAACACTGGAACTCCCAAGGGATGCGTGCTCAGTCCCCTCCTGTTTTCCCTGTTCACCCACGACTGCGTGGCCAAGCACTACTCCAACACCATCATTAAGTTTGCCTGATCACCGACAACGGCGAGACAACCTATAGGGAGGAGGTCAGAGACCTGGCCGGGTGGTGCCAGAATAACAACCTATCCCTCAACGTGACCAAGACTAAGGAGATGATCGTGGACTACAGGAAAAGGAGGACAGAGCACGCCCCCATTCTCATCGACGAGGCTGTAGTGGAGCAGGTTGAGAGCTTCAAGTTCCTTGGTGTCCACATCACCAACAAACTAGAATGACACCAGGCGGTGTCAGAGGAAGGCCCTAAATATTGTCAAAGACCCCACCCACCCCAGTCATAGACTGTTTTCTCTACTACTGCAAGGCAAGTTGTACCGGAGTGCCACGTCTAGGACCTAAAGGCTTCTCAACAGTTTTTACCCCCAAGCCATAAGACTCCTGAACAGGTAATCAAATGGCTTCCAGGACTATTTTCATTGTGTGCCCCCCCAACCTCTCTTTTATGCTGCTGAGCTCTGTTTATCATATATGCATAGTCATTTTAACTATACATTCATGTACATACTACCTCAATTAGCCCGACTAACTGGTGCCCCCACACATTGACTACCCGGACTAACTGCATTGTGTCCCGCCACCCATCATCCGCCAACCCATCTTTTACGCTACTGCTACTCTCTGTTTGTCATATATGCATAGTTACTTTAACCATACTTACAAGTACATACTACCTCAATCAGCCCAACTAACCGGTGCCTGTATATAGCCTCGCTACTGTTATTTTTCACTGTATTTTTTACTGTTGTTTTTGTCTCTTTACTTATCTATTGTTCACCTAATACCTTTTTTTTACTTAAAAATTGCACTGTTGGTTAAAGCCTGTAAGAAAGCATTTCACTGTAAGGTATTTGGCGCACGTGACAAATTAACTTTGATTTGATTTGATTTGACTATTACAGACTCAGTGAGCATAGCCTTGTAGGCATACCTGGCTCTCAAGAGAAGACAGGCTATGTGCACATTGCCCACAAAATGAGGTGGAAACTGAGCTGCACTTCCTAACCTCCTGCCAAAGGTATGACCATTCTAGAGACACATATTTCCCTCAGATTACACAGATCCACGCAGAATTCGAAAACAAACCCGATATAGATAGATATAGATAAACTGCCATATCTACTGGGTGAAATACCACAGTGTGCCATCACAGCAGCAAGATTTGTGACCTGTTGCCACAAGAAAGGGCAACCAGTGAAGAACAAACACCATTGTAAATACAACCCATATTTATGCATATTTATTTTCCCTTTTGTACTTTAACCATTTGTACATTGTTACAACACTGTATATATACATAATATGACATTTGTAATGTCTTTATTCTTTTGGAACTTCTATGAGTGGAATTTTTACTGTTCATGTTTATTGTTTATTTCACTTTTGTATATTATCTACTTCACACAGAGAGAGAGAGAGAGAGAGAGAGAGAGAGAGAGAGAGAGAGAGAGAGAGAGAGAGAGAGGGAGAGCGAGAGAGAGAGAGAGAGAGAGCACACTTGTATTGTGTGTTCATGTACTACAGCCCGTGCACGCACCAACACAAAAATATTCTTGTGATGTGAGTTTCTCAATTCTGAAACACGTAGATGGATTATTTTCATTTTATCTTGCAAAAAACACAGTGATATAGTTAGACAACCCCAGAGACTCAACTCCAGCCAGTGTTATTAATAATCAAAGTGCATTAAAAGTGTGAATTAGAAAGTAACAATGTAAAGATAATATAATGTGTGTTATGAGTAAGAAATGAACTAATGATATACACACTGTATGGTTGAAATCAAGTGACAGCCTGTTTCATTTATCCTCTGATAAAGGGTGTAACGGCAGATTTCCTCCCCTTCGTCTGAAGAGGAGGTGTAGGGATCGGACCAAGACGCAGAGTGGAAAGTGTTCATTATTTAATGAAAGTAAAACAGAACACTTCAAGATACAAAACAACAAACGTAACCAAACCGAAAACAGTCCCGTGTGGCACGAACACTGACACGAGATACAAACACCCACAAACACACACGTGAACCCCGGCTGCCTAAGTATGATTCTCAATCAGGGACAACGATTGACAGCTGCCTCTGATTGAGAATCATACCAGGCCGAACGCACAAAACCCCAACATAGAAAACAACACATAGACAACCCACCCAACTCACGCCCTGACCATACTAAATAAATACAAAACAAGAGAAAACAGGTCAGGAACGTGACAAAGGGGTATTCAATCATTTCTAATTGCAACATTAAAATCGTCTTGAAAGTCAATTACAAGCTAAACTACTCTGCACTCAGTGGTGGAAAAAGTACTCAAATATTATACTGTAGTAAAAGTAAAGATACCTCAATAGAAAAGAACTCAAGTTAAAGTGAAAGTCACCCAGTAAAATACTACTTTAGTAAAAGTCTAAAAGTATTTGGTTTTAAATATAAATGGTAAAGTACAGATACAAAAAAAAAAAAGACTTAACAGTGCTTTAAAGTATTTTTACTTAAGTACTTTACACATCTGAGTATTAATGTCTACTTCATTTTCCCACATTTCCAGCCAGTCTTTGTGAAAAACGAAATAGCCAAAAAAGGCTTTTTCTAGTTTATTAAAGGGCAGTGTTGCATTCTGGGGTTTCCTTTGTAGCTTGCTAACCACAATAATCATAGTAGTACATTTCTGTGTATTAAGCCAGGGATATTAACCTACATTATTTCCCATATAAATAAATGTTGGTGTATTTGTCTGTCTGTCGGCAGTGCTATGGACAGATTCCCTCCCCAGTATCCAGTGTGTAAATGTTCCCTGATGGATGCCGACCAGGAGAAACACTGTGGCTGTGTATCCAGTGTGTAAATGTTCCCTGATGGATGCCGACCAGGAGAAACACTGTGGCTGTGTATCCAGTGTGTAAATGTTCCCTGATGGATGCCGACCAGGAGAAACACTGTGGCTGTGTATCCAGTGTGTAAATGTTCCCTGATGGATGCCGACCAGGAGAAACACTGTGGCTGTGTATCCAGTGTGTAAATGTTCCCTGATGGATGCCGACCAGGAGAAACACTGTGGTTGTGTTGTTGTGATGCTGGTTATACAACGGAGAGGACTTGCGAATGCTAATGACTCCATGAGTAATGATGATCAACTTTATTTTGTTCTACCAATGAGTGCACATTACTTAATGATGTTCGATGGCGGTCGTGAGTGGTAAAGACAATAAATATATTATACCAATGCATCTTAAATGGGGATCCCTAAGGAAACCCATTTGAATTGTAAATTGTGTTGCCGACCTCATTTTTCATATGCAAGAGCCATGCGGTGAGGCGAATTCCAAACAACTGTGTACTTAATGTGCAGTTTTCCATTTTCACGTCTTTATGGACTCCACTTTGGTATAGATTTATTTATATCAAATGTACAGCGTTTACTGTTGTCAGGCATGGACTGAGACCAGAATGACATAGTCTACCCTATCCATTCAACAGAGGGTTCTACCCGGAACCAAAAAGGGTTCTACATGGAACCAGAAAGGGTTCTACCTGGAACCAAAAAGGGTTCTCCTACGGGGGACACCCAAAGAAACTTTTGGAACCCTTTTCTCATAGTGTATTAAACAGGTTGATGATCAAATAACCCTGGAAATGACTGAGGCTCAATAACATGTCTGCCAGTGAGCTTTCAGCACCTGACATTGAAGTGGCAGGTTGGTGGGCTCCCCAGGGACAGAGGGGAACGGGGCAGGATGCAGGACACTAACATTCCTGTGGACGAGAAAGAGGGGGGGGGTGGGGGTTGGGGGGTTGGGGGTGAACAGCATCATATGCCCTGCAGTACAACACCCAATATGATTTGCTCAGTCACAGACCAAGACAGGGCACCTTCCTTCTATGTTGATTATTTACAATAGCTTTTGGGATGTGATCAAACGTTATTTAATCAAGCACCTCTTTCAGAGCTCATAGCTCTCTGTTAAACTAGACTACAGCTTTTCCGTACACGTTATCTCCCAAAATAAAATAAAACAAGCAAATCAAAGGCTACCTTGGTTACCTCCCACTGCTTCCACCTGGAAGAAGGTTCAATAGCTCACTATATCTATTCGCTCTAAAGGAAGGTTGAGTGACAGATTTGCAGGATTGATATTTCTCTGGCTGCCAAATGGAGCCAGGAGGGTGTCTGTGTTTCACGGAAGGCCTCTGACGTGGCGTGTTAAGGACATTAGACATCACGCTGGGTTGTCACGGTTGAACGATCAAGGAGAAGAAAGTAGCGGAGATAAAACGCAAAATGGGTCTGGCACAACACAACACACACACATTCACACAACACAACACACACACATTCACACAACACAACACACACACATTCACACAACACAACACACACACATTCACACAACACGCACGCACACAAACAACAATAAATCAATAGTTACGGTAAGCTTTCCCTTTAGGATGGCAAGAAATGTGAATTGTTGTAGGTTGACAGTGAATGACAACGCTAGCGTGCTGTGGTTGTTGTTTTCTAGGACTGGGGAGGGATCTAGCAATGCCAATTACCTAGTTGGAACCCTCATCAGATGTGATTTGCGATATCTAAGACTATTTGACAATACATGCAGTGGATACTGTACATGCAGTAAAACAGAGAAACCCCAAAACAATAGGAGACACAGCTGTTGAGTGACCTGACACATCTTTTTTACCGAGATACAAAGAGATTTTCAGGTTGAACAAAAACACATACCATTTCATAATGTTTGGTTGAGTAACCTTTGAATTGTCCCTGATGTTGAAGGTATGTCAAAAACGATACTCAGGGGCTCGCTATTAGCATGTCACCAGGGAGGACTGGCCTGTCTCTACACAGTCATGTGCTATCCCTTAGCCATTCAAACAAACGCCCAGGCTAATGCAATCTCCCCGGCTCACTTTAGCTGTGGATGGCACAGGCCTATGCTTGGTAACAACTTTACATCCACCGCTGTCACAAAGGTCTCCGCACCTTGAGGAAAAAAACTGCAGAGTGCAAGCACATTATCCCCCCACTCCCTCACACTTCCAAGGGGATCACTGCCCTGAGCCTGCGGACGGACCCATCCGCTTAGCACGGCTTGGCAGGATCCCTGTCCTCTCCCTGGATGCTTCATGATGGCCATCCAGCAGTTCTGACAGCTTGTCAGCATCCCTAGCTGTCCTGTCCCTGAGACTAGGAGACCAAGCCAGAGCTCTCATCGCATTCCTGATGACAAAGGTTGCTTGTCTCTTAAAGGACTCTGACGCCATCATCATGTCTAACCTCAGATACACACCAAGTTCCTGTCTCTTCCATTGGCATCTGTGGGCGCTATGGCTGATTGGACGTAGAAGAGTGTGAGAGCAGAGCAAGATGGCGTGATGCCGACAGGGTAAACACACCACAGTTTAATAAGCCACATGTTGGTACAGAGAGAGCATGAGCAGCCCAGAGGACACTGCAAGTAGAGGAAACTTCCATCTGTAGAATGTCAATAACCTGTTTAAAGTCTGTAAAACTACAAAGCTGAAGTCGAAATAGGGGCTAATATTTATTTTCCTCACCATCTCAAGATGATGTCATGGCGTCCGTCTCACTACGCTTCTTCTCACTTGCATGACATCAGACCTCTGTTTGTTGCCGCCGACCCTCTTTCCCAGCCCAGTGAACTCAGTGTCTCAGCCCTCCCTTCCTTCCAGCTATGTTCCTTCCCATCAGACAGTGATGAGCCATCTGCCTCCTCTTCCATCTCCATGCCTCTCATTTGGCCTCCCAGTAGGACTATGTATATTTACGATAACCGGTGAGCTCCTCTTCTGAGACTCATGTGGAGGGCCTAATTAATCTGCTGGCCTCTGGCATCGCCTCGCGTGTCCCTGAGCATCTGACATGTACATGGCCACGCTTTCCTATTCAGCCACGGATGTCGTATAAAGCTCCGTTACTTGAGCCAGCCATTACCACGAGCCCATCCTCCCCAATTAAGGTGCCACCAACCTCCTGTGGTACCGAGAGAGAGACAGACCAGTTTCTCAATCTAGGAATGTTTGACTTGACTTGCTTGTTTCAAGTATGGGGTCAATTACGGGTGAAAAACAAACTAGAGAGATGCACACCATTGGCTCTCTTCTACAAAACAAAATGTGTTATGTCTAGAATATTTATCTGTTTTCAAGACATATACACCTGTACATGTAGATGTGTATTTGATGGGTTCTGCATTCTGTCACACAGGTAGGTGAGGCCAGGAGATGAGGCCAGGAGGTGAGGCCAGGAGGTGGGTGACCTGAGGTGGGAGGGGCGAGGCAGAGGTGGGTGACCTGAGATGGGGGGACAAGGGAGAGGTGGGTGGCCTGAGGTGGGGGGGAGGGGCGAGGAAGAGGTGGGTGACAAAGGTGAGTGTAATCAGGTTTGATGGCCTTTTTCCAGAGATCCACACTGGCCCTGCTTCCTCCCCTTCCGTAACTGGAGAGACGCGCCACGGCGGGATGGGGGGGGGGGGGGGGGGGCTGTGGAATTGACGGGCCGAGGACAGACGAGGAAGAGACAGCTCTGAATGACGGGGTGAATGGAAACCCCACATACAATTAGGTCAAGGGGATACCCAGCTTGGGGTGGGTGGGGGGGTACATGGATAGGGGTTGGGGGCTAGCATTCACGCCTTGCTTCTCGGACGGTGTGTGTGAATGAGGGAGGGGAGGGACGAGGGGCTGGGCAGGGAGAATGGGGGTAATGACGCATTGCTGCAGGTCAAGGAGGAAATCATGAGTTCAGGTTACAGCTCCTGAGTGGAACCGGACAGAGCTTAGCTACCCTACCCAGACACACCTCAGAGATATAAAACTGCCCTATTGTGGACTGCGTCACTCAATGACATCTCAATTTACCTTTAAAGACAAGGATTGTCTAGAAATGTTTCTCATTGGCTGCTTTTAGACCCATTTCAAAAAACAATAGACATGATGATTTGATAATGTTTAAGCATATCAATTAAATTACATTCAACAGTTTAACAAGGTTGACATGCAAATGAAAGATTGGGGCCCAAATATGCATGTTCTTCCGTATCATTTCAACTCTTTGTTCTAGGTAGAGCTCATGTCATCTCTACCTATTGTTCCTCCCTGTTTAATAGGAGCATCTAAGTGGCACTCGCTGTATTTGTCATACACGTGTATGCCTTTGAGGCCCAACAGGAAGCCAGTCACATGTGAGGCCAGACTAAGGGGGAGTGTAATGATGGGGCGGTGAGTCGGAAGCAGGTGCAGGTGAAACGCTTTAATAAAACATCAAAACCAAGGACACGACACTAACATAAGGCAGTAGGCCGATACACAAGAACAATACCAACTGGTTAGTGAACATGGGAGAGTGACATATAAAGGGGAGGAAATGATGAAGGTAATGGAGTCCAGGTGTGAATCATAATGATTCACGTGTGCTCAATAATGAGTGCCAGGTGTGCGTAATGATGAATCCCAGGACCGGTGGTTAGTACTCTGGCGACGTCGTACGTAAATACTTCTTCCTCCACTCTCCCGGAACCATGTTTGGCTTCGACAGTACAGAGCCCTGGGTAAAATATAGCCCTACTGAGATAAATACTGCCCTACTGAGGTGTAAACAGCCCCAATGAGGTAAATATAGCCCTACTGAGATAAATACAGCCCTACTGAGATAAATAAAGCCCTACTGAGATAAATAAAGCCCTACTGAGATAAATAAAGCCCTACTGAGATAAATACAGCTCTACTGAGGTAAATACAGCCCTACTGATGTAAATACAGCCCTACTGAGGTAAATACAGCCCTATTGAGATAAATACAGCCCTACTGAGATAAATACAGCTCTACTGAGATAAATACAGCCCTACTGAGATAAATACAGCCCTACTGAGATAAATACAGCCCTACTGAGATAAATACAGCTCTACTGAGATAAATACAGCCCTATTGAGATAAATACAGCCCTACTGAGATAAATACAGCCCTACTGAGATAAATACAGCTCTACTGAGATAAATACAGCCCTATTGAGATAAATACAGCCCTACTGAGATAAATACAGCCCTACTGAGATAAATACAGCCCTACTGAGATAAATACAGCCCTACTGATGTAAATACAGCCCTACTGATGTAAATACAGCCCTACTGAGGTAAATACAGCCCTACTGAGATAAATACAGCTCTACTGAGATAAATACAGCTCTACTGAGATAAATACAGCCCTACTGAGGTAAATACAGCCCTATTGAGATAAATACAGCCCTACTGATGTAAATACAGCCCTACTGATGTAAATACAGCCCTACTGAGGTAAATACAGCCCTACTGAGATAAATACTGCCCTACTGATGTAAATACAGCCCTACTGATGTAAATACAGCCCTACTGAGGTAAATACAGCCCTACTGAGATAAATACTGCCCTACTGATGTAAATACAGCCCTACTGATGTAAATACAGCCCTACTGAGGTAAATACAGCCCTACTGAGATAAATACTGCCCTACTGATCGCAAATACAGCCCTACTGATGTAAATACAGCCCTACTGAGGTAAATACAGCCCTACTGAGATAAATACTGCCCTACTGATGTAAATACAGCTCTACTGAGATAAATACAGCCCTACTGAGATAAATACAGCTCTACTGAGATAAATACAGCTATACTGAGATAAATACAGCCCTACTGAGGTAAATACAGCCCTATTGAGATAAATACAGCCCTACTGATGTAAATACAGCCCTACTGATGTAAATACAGCCCTACTGAGGTAAATACAGCCCTACTGAGATAAATACAGCTCTACTGAGATAAATACAGCTCTACTGAGATAAATACAGCCCTACTGATGTAAATACAGCCCTACTGAGGTAAATACAGCCCTACTGAGATAAATACTGCCCTACTGATGTAAATACAGCCCTACTGATGTAAATACAGCCCTACTGATGTAAATACAGCCCTACTGAGGTAAATACAGCCCTACTGAGATAAATACAGCCCTACTGATGTAAATACAGCCCTACTGATGTAAATACAGCCCTACTGAGATAAATACTGCCCTACTGATGTAAATACAGCCCTACTGATGTAAATACAGCCCTACTGATGTAAATACAGCCCTACTGATGTAAATACAGCCCTACTGAGGTAAATACAGCCCTACTGAGATAAATACTGCCCTACTGATCGCAAATACAGCCCTACTGATGTAAATACAGCCCTACTGAGGTAAATACAGCCCTACTGAGATAAATACTGCCCTACTGATGTAAATACAGCCCTACTGATGTAAATACAGCCCTACTGAGGTAAATACAGCCCTACTGAGATAAATACTGCCCTACTGATCGCAAATACAGCCCTACTGATGTAAATACAGCCCTACTGAGGTAAATACAGCCCTACTGAGATAAATACTGCCCTACTGATGTAAATACAGCCCTACTTATGTAAATGCAGCCCTACTGAGGTAAATAAAGCCCTACTGAGATAAATACAGCCCTACTGAGATAAATACAGCTCTACTGAGATAAATACAGCCCTGATGATATAAATACAGCCTAAAGATAAATTAAAGAGATGAATGCGTAGCGGCTTGGCTACGCTGGCGACTTGTCTGGTTTGCGTTCATGTGGAATAAGGTGTGCTTGTTCATGCAACAAGGTCGTTCAATTAGCCCATTCTACCTCCCTATCTGAAAAGACTCAGTCGGGGCCCCTAGGCAGGTGATAATCAGGGACCCAGATTCCTCCAGATTCCAAACATTTATGAGAGATGACTGCACCTATTGAGTTATAAGTGACTCCTTCATCTAGGGGACAAGATAAGGGCCTGTTTGCAGATCCTTTGCCTTTTTCAAATGTGTTTGGCTGGTGACTGACTGAATGATGTCATCTGCATCGCTGGGGGCAAGAGGAATGGCTATCAGTCCAAGTCAGACAAGACACTATTAGTTGTTTGTTTTTGGGAGCCGTTTTCCATTCATTCTGGACCGGTCGTGAAGATTCACCTGCTCAAGGCTTTTACTCCAGACTTTGCTGATCTTCTATAAACTCTTCTCTCTGCCTCGTTTCGTTCTCGCAGAAAAGTTTTATGCTTTAGATGTGGAGAGATAAAAGAATCCCAACGTCGGCTTTAATGAGACTTGGTTGATATTACCTGAGGACTAAGAGGCTTGGCTGTCAACCCAGCACAGCTTTAGCAGTTACCATGATAAGAACACCCGGACACCCTCTTGGTGAGGTGGGATTGATTTGAAGAAGCCAACCATTTCATGCTTGAACACACACCCACAAACACACATACACACACACAGAATCAGATACACACACACACACACAGACACAGACACACACACACACACACACGCGCGCACACACTCTTATGCAGGTGGCTCACCAGGCAGCCAGCGAGAGTCGAAAGCATCACATAAATGAGGGAGAATGACCCCTGGCGTTGATATGACTGTGAGATTTGACAGCCACCTCGTGTGCAGGCCACTCTGACTAATTGGGCTAATTTGGCGGCGAGGGAAGTAAGGAGTCTCAAAGGACCAAGTGGCTACTCGTTTCATCTCTCCTCTTCATCTTAACTGTCTCTCTCCATCCCCCTCTCTTTCCGTCTCCCTAACAACCCTCATCTTTCAATCAAGACGAGAGATGAGCGGTCTGAAGTTGCCTACGAGTTCAACTCCGTCCTTAATAATCCTTATCTATTTGAGAGATGTATATAGCTAGAGTTATTGCAAGTATATTGGAGTGTCAATAGTAAGGATACCTTGCTCGTGGTACCAGGTCTTTGAGGCGTTGCGCTTATTTATTTCTCTGTGATACAGTATCTGGAAAACAAAGCCTCCTTATGCCCTGCGAGCTTAGAGTTGAGTGAAAGATTAGCACGGCCAACCATCCAGCAAATACGATACATCCTCCAAGTTTTCCCCCTCTTGGAGAGCAACACCACTTAGAGAATAGGCCAGGGGAAAGATTATCTACTTTGAGAATGGTCCGAGGAAACGGCAAAGTCGACTCTCCTCGAATATCAATAAAAATGTATGGGCAATACATTACGTCCGTGTTGCGTGGCACTCTGAATCTAATGCACTACTGTTCCTCTGACGGGTTCTGATAGAATGAATGTGTTATTTGTTCCCTTCTAAGACTAATGATAGTCTATGTGACAATGCATACTACTGCACTGAGCTCTCTCTCTCTGTCTATCCAGCCTTTAGCACTCGTTACTTCGCTAGGCATCTGCACTCGTGGGATAAAGCAAAAAGGGATGGGTTTGAGACACAACATATGTTATTCGTTTTTCCAATAGCGCCATGCCTCCCAGGGATATTGCGCTATCACATTATGACATAGAAAATGAATGAGGCTCCATTGCGCCCCAAGATGGACTACAGCCGGTCAGAAATAATATTGAGGATGCAGACATCGCGGGCTGGTGATAGCTGGACTGGGGACATCACAAACAATATATCTGAGTTTATCTTCAGAAATAAGACGAGAATGGAGAAAACGCTATGAGAAATTGTGTTGTGGAAAAAAATATCTAAAATAAACAAGTCTAGTCCCTTTGTTATTCTCCGCTGTTATGCATCTGTCATTTAGAATTTGTAAATGGATAAAAAATCACATATCATTATGAGGAATGAGGAACAAAATACTAAATGATGTAATGTTTGGAGATAGGTCTGGAAAAGGCCTAGAGCAACTTACCAGTTTCTGGCAGATTGTCACTGTTCACTATTTTAATAGTCGCCTTCTAAAGGAAGAAAGATTAGCCCACTTAACAAACAGACATAACCTTGCAGAACAACAAATCACTACATCATTTAACAAAATAAAAAACAAGAGGAATTAAAAACACTGGCTGTATCATATGCTATTAAAAAGAAAATGCACTGGACCAAGTAAATATTTTCAAATGCTATTTCGTCTTTTGTCTTAGACTGAACTCAAATACAAAAGAAATGTCCATCACTTGAAATAGAAGAACTATAAAATGGTTTACACTGTACTTCCTTAATCCTGACCTGTAATGAATATGTGTGAAATTCTTGTAGTCATGTGCTGTACCTACAAAATGTACATGTAAATCAACATATGCCATGAATATGGGTTTATCTTCTCCTTATTCATAATAAAACACAGGGCAGCGTATTTTTAACCTGCAATTATTCATGCTTACATTTCTTAGCACTTGCAAGTGTGTATTCTAACGTCTGCTTAGGACTTATGGATGTAATATCCATGAATTTACAATTTAAAAAGAGGACAATTTCCCCCTTACATATATATATTTGCTAACATAACATTGTACTCTCAGTATCAGCACGTTGTCAGCCCTTCCAGCCCCAGCGGAGATCAGGCAAGCATGGTAGACAAATACACACACACACACACACACACACACACTCACACACACACACACACACACACACACACACACACACACACACACACACACACACACACACACACACACACACACACACACACACGGTGGAGATGCAATGCATTTCCACTGATCTCCTGGCTGCAGCTGTAGAGAGACCCAGGATTCTCTAAGCTGGGGGTCCGCTGAGTGACCCATTCCTCCACATAATCACAAGCTGCCAACAGCCGTTACCCTGTGTCTCAGCTACATTTAGTGGCGTCAAACAGGCAAGATGAAGACAGAGAGAGAGAGAGAGAGAGAGAGAGAGAGAGAGAGAGAGAGAGAGAGAGAGAGAGAGAGAGAGAGAGAGAGAGAGAGAGAGAGAGAGAGAGAGAGAGAGAGAGAGACACATTTCTTCACACAGGGTCGTGGGGTGAGACAGGGATGCAGCTTAAGCCCCACCCTCTTCAACATATATATCAACGAATTGGCGCGGGCACTAGAACAGTCTGCAGCACCCGGTCTCACCCTACTAGAATCCGAAGTCAAATGTCTACTGTTTGCTGATGATCTGGTGCTTCTGTCACCAACCAAGGAGGGCCTACAGCAGCACCTAGATCTTCTGCACAGATTCTGTCAGACCTGGGCCCTGACAGTAAATTTCAGTAAGACCAAAATAATGGTGTTCCAAAAAAGGTCCAGTCACCAGGACCACAAATTCCATCTAGACACCGTTGCCCTAGAGCACACAAAAAACTATACATACCTCGGCCTAAACATCAGCACCACAGGTAACTTCCACAAAGCTGTGAACGATCTGAGAGACAAGGCAAGAAGGGCCTTCTATGCCATCAAAAGGAACATAAATTTCAACATACCAATTAGGATCTAAAAGTATCTAAAAATACTTGAATCAGTCATAGAGCCCATTGCCTTTTATGGTTGTGAGGTCTGGGGTCCGCTCACCAACCAAGATTTCACAAAATGGGACAAACACCAAATTGAGACTCTGCATGCAGAATTCTGCAAAAATATTCTCCGTGTACAACGTAGAACACCAAATAATGCATGCAGAGCAGAATTAGGCCGATACCCACTAATTATCAAAATCCAGAAAAGAGCCGTTAAATTCTACAACCACCTAAAAGGAAGCGATTCCCAAACCTTCCATAACAAAGCCATCACCTACAGAGAGATGAACCTGGAGAAGAGTCCCCTAAGCAAGCTGGTCCTAGGGCTCTGTTCACAAACACAAACACACCCCACAGAGCCCCAGGACAACAGCACAATTAGACCCAACCAAATCATGAGAAAACAAAAAGATAATTACTTGACACATTGGAAAGAATTAACAAAAAAACAGAGCAAACTAGAATGCTATTTGGCCCTAAACAGAGAGTACACAGTGGCAGAATACCTGACCACTGTGACTGACCCAAACTTAAGGAAAGCTTTGACTATGTACAGACTCAGTGAGCATAGCCTTGCTATTGAGAAAGGCCGCCGTAGGCAGACATGGCTCTCAAGAGAAGACAGGCTATGTGCACACTGCCCACAAAATGAGGTGGAAACTGAGCTGCACTTCCTAACCTCCTGCCCAATGTATGACCATATTAGAGAGACATATTTCCCTCAGATTACACAGATCCACAAAGAATTTGAAAACAAATCCAATTTTGATAAACTCCCATATCTACTGGGAGAAATTCCACAGTGTGCCATCACAGCAGCAAGATTTGTGACCTGTTGCCACAAGAAAAGGGCAACCAGTGAAGAACAAACACCATTGTAAATACAACCCATATTTATGCTTATTTATTTTAACTTGTGTGCTTTAACCATTTGTACATTGTTACAACACTGTATATATATAATATAACATTTGTAATGTCTTTATTGTTTTGAAACTTCTGTATGTGTAATGTTTACTGTTAATTTGTATTGTTTATTTCACTTTTGTATAATATCTACCTCACTTGCTTTGGCAATGTTAACACATGTTTCCCATGCCAATAAAGCCCCTTGAATTGAATTGAATTGAATTGAGAGAGAGAGAGAGAGAGAGAGAGAGAGAGAGAGAGAGAGAGAGAGAGAGAGAGAGAGAGAGAGAGAGAGAGAGAGAGAGAGAGAGAGAGAGAGAGAGAGAGAGAGAGAGAGAGAGAGAGAGAGAGAGAGAGAGAGAGAGAGAGAGAGAGAGAGAGAGAGAGAGAGAGAGAGAGAGTCAAGCCATAGAGAGAGGAGGGTTAATGAAGAGAGAGAGAGACACGCCCTGACCTTAGAGAGCCTTTTTATGTCTCTATTTGGTTTGGTCAGGGTGTGATTTGGGGTGGGCATTCTATGTTTTTGTTTTCTATGATTTTGTATTTCTATGTTTTGGCCGGGTATGGTTCTCAATCAGGGATAGCTGTCTATCGTTGTCTCTGATTGGGAACCATACTTAGGTAGCCCTTTTCCCTCCTTTCTGTGTGGGAAGTTGTCTTTGTTTGTGGCACTATAGCCTGAAGCTTCACGGTCGTTTTTGTATTGTTTCTTGTTTTTGTCGGCGTCATCCTAATAAAAAGGAATATGTACGCTCACCACGCACGGAAGTAAATATTTACTCACCACGCTGCGCTTTGGTCCAGTACTTTCAACGGCCGTGACAGAACTTCCCACCACCAAAGGACCAAGCAGCGTGGTGAAAGGGACTCCTGGACATGGGAGGAGATCCTGGACGGTAAGGGACCCTGGAGGCAGGCTGGGGAGTATCGCCGTTCAAGGGAGGAACTGGAGGCAGCGAAAGCAGAGCGGCGGCGATATGAGGAGGCAAGTCAGCGAAGCAGGCACGAGAGGCAGCCCCCCCAAAAAATTGGGGGGGAACACGGGGAGATTGGCGGAGTCGGAGTTTAGACCTGAGCCAACTCCCCGTGCTTACCGTGGGGAGCATGTGACTGGTCAGGCACCGTGTTATGGGGTGATGCGCACGGTGTCTCGTGTGAGCATTCACAGGCCGGTGTGCTCTGTGCCAGCGTCCCGCATTTACCGGTTGGAAGTGGGCATCCAGCCAGAACGGGTTGTGCCAGCTCTGCGCTCGAGACCTCCAGTGCGCCTCCACGGCCCAGTGTATCCAGTGCCAGCGCCAAGAACCAAACCTCCAGTATGTCTCCCCAGCCTGGTGAGTCCTGTGCCTGCTGCCAGAACCAGGCCTCCTGTATGTCTCCCCAGCCTGGTGAGCCCTATGGCAGCTCCACGTACCAGACTGCCTATACGTCTCCTCCCTCCAGTGATGATCCATGGCAAGAAGCCTCCAGTGATGATCCATGGCACGAAGCCTCCAGTGATGATCCATAGCACGAAGCCTCCAGTGATGATCCATGGCAAGAAGCCTCCAGTGATGATCCATGGAACGAAGCCCAGTGAGGAGTCACGGCACGAAGCCTCCCACGAAGGCCTACAGTCCGGAGCCTCCAGCGACGGTCCCCAGTCCGGAGCCTCCAGCGACGGTCCCCAGTCCGGAGCCTCCAGCGATGGTCCCCAGTCCGGAGCCTCCAGCGACGGTCTCCAGTAACGGTCTCCAGTGCGGAATCTCCAGCGACGGTCCCCAGTCCGGAGCGTCCAGCGACGGTCCCCAGTCCGGAGCGTCCAGCGACGGTCTCCAGTCCGGAGACTCCAGCGACGGTCCCCAGTCCGGAGCCTCCAGCGACGGTCTCCAGTCCGGAGTCTCCAGCGACGGTCCCCAGTCCGGAGTCTCCAGCAACGGTCTCCAGTCCGGAGCCTCCAGCGACGGTCTCCAGTCCGGAGCCTCCAGCGACGGTCCCCAGCCCGTGGGCCCGCAACGAGGGTGCCCAGTCCGGGGCCCGCAACGAGGGTCCCCAGTCCGGGGTCGGCGACGAGGGTCCCCGCACCAGAGGTGCCACCAAAGTGGGGTGAGCCAGTGGTGGAGCGGGGTCTGCGTCCCGCACCTGAGCCGCCACCGCGGATAGATGCCCACCCAGACCCTCCCCTATAGGTTCAGGTTTTGCGGCCGGAGTCCTCACCTTGGGGGGGGGGGGGGGGGGGGTACTGTCACGCCCTGACCTTAGAGAGCCTTTTTATGTCTCTATTTGGTTTGGTCAGGGTGTGATTTGGGGTGGGCATTCTATGTTTTTGTTTTCTATGATTTTGTATTTCTATGTTTTGTCCGGGTATGGTTCTCAATCAGGGACAGCTGAGAGAGAGAGAGAGAGAGAGAGAGAGAGAGAGAGAGAGAGAGAGAGAGAGAGAGAGAGAGAGAGAGAGAGAGAGAGAGAGGCCAGGAAAATGTCAGTGTCATACCTCACACCTGGGAGAATAACAACTCAACTCGAATTGCAACAAATGAGGTGGGGGAGTCGCAGAACAGGAGAGAAAAATGAGAGGAAAAGTGAGAGAAAAAACGGTGGGTAGCCAGGAATCTCAGGGCAATCATTGTGATGGATGAAGGGGCCACACACACAAACAATGGCAGGCTGTCTCCCCCCATCTCCCCCAGTCTCCCCCAGTTCCAGGGGTCCATTCCACCGCCCCCCCCTGTGAAGGGTTGTGGGTGTCACTGAGATCATTAGGGGGATAATGATAAGGGTCTGTGAGAACCTGAGCCCGGGCTGCAGCTTAGTCTACACCATTGTCCCAGGGAGCGCGGCGGGCAGGCAGGCATGCAGCCCGGACTGGCAGGGGAAGTGAGTGTAACTTCCTCTAATGTCCCCGTCCGAGGCAGGTCTGGGTCACCCCCTCGCTTGTCGACGGACGGGAGGAGGGACAGATTTGATTGGCCCTGACAGACCTTTGAGGAGTAATTGCTCTAATCACTCAGCTGCCTGGCAGGCAGCTACGGCCCCGGTCGGTCGGTCGGTCGGCGTGGCAACGCAAGAAGGGTGTGCTACCTTCCCCTCGACATGACATCTCATGGCGGAGGAGACATAGCCCTGCTCTAATTCAGGTTCCCACTATCAACCCCTCCTCCTCCCCCTCTTCTCCCAACCCCAATCCCCTTCCCCCTTTCTCATGATTACTGCCACTGTGCGGTCAAGAGACCAGTGGTCTGTGGGGTCAAAGCAGACCAGAGATCTGTAGCGTGGAGCACAGAGAAGGAGAGAAGTCCTCATTAGAGCAACGAGAGGCCTTGATTTGCAGGTCCACTCTCAGCAGCCAACGTCCGTCAGTGACAGTGAGAGACCCAAGGCTGGCCAGAGATGCAGGAATACTAGAGAGAGAGAGAGAGAGAGAGAGAGAGAGAGAGAGAGAGAGAGAGAGAGAGAGAGAGAGAGAGAGAGAGAGAGAGAGAGAGAGAGAGAGAGAGAGAGAGAGAGAGAGAGAGAGAGAGAGAGAGAGAGAGAGAGAGAGAGAGAGAGAGAGAGAGAGAGAGAGAGAGAGAGAGAGTCAATTAGAGCCATAGAGAGGGAAGGGTTAATGAATGGATGGATGGATAACCAACCTCCACCCCTCCCCAAAATAACAGGGCATCAATTAGAGCCAGTAGGTCTGCAACGGCCCATCACTCCAGTGAGCCCCTGAACCGGTGCACCGAGTAGGGGAGCGGAGAGCAGAAGAGAGGGGGGGGCATAGGTATGGCTTTCTGTCAGTCCCACTCATAGGTAGCGCCACATTCATGCCCACTAATTATATGTGGGTTGTCAGCACTGGTAGAGCTAGAGGTTCACCACTGGGAGACTCTGGGTAGAATAGTTAGCGAGATTGCAGCAGGGACGAGACAAACCTGACAGGCCCGGCTCCCCACTCACTCTATTTCTGGGTTGGATTAGTTTGACGGGCTAGGAAGGTGAGGGTCTAGGACTGGGGCACTGGATCCAGGATGGTTGTGTGCGCAATAAAATTACATTGATATTATGAGATGGAGATATCTCTGTTTTATAAAATGATTTATACAGACAGACACTGATCTCAAAATAATTGTCATGTTGAATAAATGATTTGAGTTATGTCTGTGAATCTTTATTATGGTGTGTGTAAATATCTCTTACAAAACAACTACATACAAATCTACTGAAAACAAGACATCAACTATCAGATAGGCCTATCCCTATCAAGAGGCATTTGCATTTAGGCTAGACATGCCAAGTAAACAGATGAAGGCTATTAGACCTATTACAGGAAGTAGAAACTGCAGTATGGAGTAAACACATAAGGGACTAGTATATACAATATTTTCATTGATGACTGTCAACCATAATGTCTGACTGAGCAGGATGTCCTGAATCAGTGTTTCCAGGAAGTGGAGGATTCGTCCGTGTGATATACATCTGTGCCTATCCTTAGACTAAGTGGATAATGCAGATAGGGTATTAATAGAGGTTCAAAACCTACATGCATATTGGTTTGTTTTTAAGCTCTCTCCGTGGCCCCCGGACTTAAATTGAGATAATCAGCCCCAAAGTTATTCAAACCCTATGTTATATCTCTCTCTATGGCTTGACTCTCTCTCGCTCTATATCTTTCTTTCTTTCTTTCTCTCTCTCTCTCTCTCTCTCTCTCTCTCTCTCTCTCTCTCTCTCTTTCTCTCTCTCTCTCTCTCTCTCTGTCTCTCTCTATATATACACAGTATATGTAGATATATATATCTTTAACACACACACATATCCATACATATTTTACATTTTTATATACGAGGCTGTGACTTGCATTGCATACAGCTTCATTGTTTAATTGAGTTAGCTGCTACGTTGGGTCTGACAATAATGTACTGAACAGATGAATGAGAGGACCAGATGCTGACCTGCTCACAACAGAAACGGAGGAACACGATCCTCATGTACTATACCAGCACTTCAGCACATAGACACTCCACCAACAACATTTACCATAAGAAAAATGTATGGATCATCCATACTCAAATTCCTTTTCCATTACCATCCTCCATTCCCATTTCCATATTAATTGTTCCAAAAGTGTAATTAAATTGATATGGTGTCTGGGGTTGTGTCCGAAATGAATCCCACCCCAAAAAGAACCTGTGTTCTAGTCAAAAAGAACCTGTGCTCTAGTTAAAAATAACCTGTGCTCTAGTTAAAAATAACCTGTGCTCTAGTTAAAAAGAACCTGTGCTCTAGTTAAAAAGAACCTGTGCTCTAGTTAAAAGGAACCTGTGCTCTAGTTAAAAAGAACCTGGGCTCTAGTTAAAAAGAAGCTGTGCTCTAGTTAAAAGGAACCTGTGCTCTAGTTAAAAAGAACCTGTACTCTAGTTAAAAAAGAACCTGTGCTCTAGTTAAAAAGAACCTGTGCTCTAGTTAAAAATAACCTGTGCTGTAGTTAAAAATAACCTGTGCTCTAGTTAAAAAGAACCTGTGCTGTAGTTAAAAAGAACCTGTGCTCTAGTTAAAAATAACCTGTGCTGTAGTTAAAAAGAACCTGGGCTCTAGTTAAAAAGAACCTGTGCTCTAGTTAAAAATAACCTGTGCTCTAGTTAAAAAGAACCTGTGCTGTAGTTAAAAAGAACCTGTGCTCTAGTTAAAAAGAAGCTGTGCTCTAGTCAAAAAGAACCTGTGATCTAGTTAAAAATAACCTGTGCTCTAGTTAAAAAGAACCTGTGCTCTAGTTAAAAAGAACCTGGGCTCTAGTTAAAAATAACCTGTGCTCTAGTTAAAAGGAACCTGTGCTCTAGTTAAAAAGAACTTGTGCTCTAGTTAAAAATAACCTGTGCTCTAGTTAAAAAGAACCTGTGCTCTAGTTAAAAAGAACCTGTGCTCTAGTTAAAAAGAAGCTGTGCTCTAGTCAAAAAGAACCTGTGCTCTAGTCAAAAAGAAGCTGTGCTCTAGTTAAAAAGAACCTGTGCTCTAGTTAAAAAGAACCTGTGCTCTAGTTAAAAAGAAGCTGTGCTCTAGTTGAAAAGAACCTGTGCTCTAGTTAAAAGGAACCTGTGCTCTAGTTAAAAAGAGCCTGTGCTTTAGTTAAAAATAACCTGTGCTCTAGTTAAAAGGAACCTGTGCTCTAGTTAAAAAGAACCTGGGCTCTAGTTAAAAAGAACCTGTGCTCTAGTTAAAAAGAACCTGGGCTCTAGTTAAAAAGAACCTGTGCTCTAGTTAAAAAGAACCTGTGCTTTAGTTAAAAATAACCTGTGCTCTAGTTAAAAATAACCTGTGCTCTAGTTAAAAGGAACCTGTGCTCTAGTTAAAAAGAACCTGGGCTCTAGTTAAAAAGAACCTGTGCTCTAGTTAAAAAGAACCTGTGCTCTAGTTAAAAAGAACCTGTGCTCTAGTTAAAAAGAACCTGTGCTCTAGTTAAAAATAACCTGTGCTCTAGTTAAAAAGAAGCTGTGCTCTAGTTAAAAGGAACCTGTGCTCTAGTTAAAAATAACCCCTGCTATAGTTAAAAAGAACCTGTGCTCTAGTCAAAAAGAACCTGTGCTCTAGTCAAAAAGAACCTGTGCTCTAGTCAAAAAGAAGCTGTGCTCTAGTCAAAAAGAACCTGTGCTCTAGTCAAAAAGAACCTATGCTCTAGTCAAAAAGAACCTGTGCTCTAGTCAAAAAGAACCTGTGCTCTAGTCAAAAAGAACCTGTGCTCAAGTTAAAAAGAAGCTGTGCTCTAGTTAAAAAGAACCTGTGCTCTAGTTAAAAAGAACCTGTGCTCTAGTTCAAAATAACCTGTGCTTTAGTTAAAAAGAACCTGTGCTGTAGTTAAAAAGAACCTGTGCTCTAGTTAAAAAGAAGCTGTGCTCTAGTTAAAAGGAACCTGTGCTCTAGTTAAAAATAACCCCTGCTATAGTTAAAAAGAACCTGTGCTCTAGTTAAAAGGAACCTGTGCTCTAGTTAAAAAGAACCTGTGCTCTAGTTAAAAATAACCTGTGCTCTAGTTAAAAATAAGCTGTGCTCTAGTTAAAAGGAACCTGTGCTCTAGTTAAAAATAACCCCTGCTATAGTTAAAAATAACCTGTGCTGTAGTTAAAAATAACCTGTGCTCTAGTTAAAAAGAACCTGTGCTGTAGTTAAAAATAACCTGTGCTCTAGTTAAAAATAACCTGTGCTGTAGTTAAAAAGAACCTGGGCTCTAGTTAAAAAGAACCTGTGCTCTAGTTAAAAAGAACCTGTGCTCTAGTTAAAAAGAACCTGTGCTGTAGTTAAAAAGAACCTGTGCTCTAGTTAAAAAGAACCTGGGCTCTAGTTAAAAAGAACCTGTGCTGTAGTTAAAAAGAACCTGTGCTCTAGTTAAAAAGAAGCTGTGCTCTAGTCAAAAAGAACCTGTGATCTAGTTAAAAATAACCTGTGCTCTAGTTAAAAAGAACCTGTGCTCTAGTTAAAAAGAACCTGGGCTCTAGTTAAAAAGAACCTGTGCTCTAGTTAAAAGGAACCTGTGCTCTAGTTAAAAAGAACCTGTGCTCTAGTTAAAAATAACCTGTGCTCTAGTTAAAACGAACCTGTGCTCTAGTTAAAAAGAACCTGTGCTCTAGTTAAAAAGAAGCTGTGCTCTAGTCAAAAAGAACCTGTGCTCTAGTTAAAAAGAACCTGTGCTCTAGTCAAAAAGAAGCTGTGCTCTAGTTAAAAAGAAGCTGTGCTCTAGTTAAAAGGAACCTGTGCTCTAGTTAAAAATAACCCCTGCTATAGTTAAAAAGAACCTGTGCTCTAGTCAAAAAGAACCTGTGCTCTAGTCAAAAAGAACCTGTGCTCTAGTCAAAAAGAAGCTGTGCTCTAGTCAAAAAGAAGCTGTGCTCTAGTCAAAAAGAACCTATGCTCTAGTCAAAAAGAACCTGTGCTCTAGTCAAAAAGAACCTGTGCTCTAGTCAAAAAGAACCTGTGCTCAAGTTAAAAAGAAGCTGTGCTCTAGTTAAAAAGAACCTGTGCTCTAGTTAAAAAGAACCTGTGCTCTAGTTCAAAATAACCTGTGCTTTAGTTAAAAAGAACCTGTGCTGTAGTTAAAAATAACCTGTGCTCTAGTTAAAAAGAAGCTGTGCTCTAGTTAAAAGGAACCTGTGCTCTAGTTAAAAATAACCCCTGCTATAGTTAAAAAGAACCTGTGCTCTAGTTAAAAGGAACCTGTGCTCTAGTTAAAAAGAACCTGTGCTCTAGTTAAAAATAACCTGTGCTCTAGTTAAAAATAAGCTGTGCTCTAGTTAAAAGGAACCTGTGCTCTAGTTAAAAATAACCCCTGCTATAGTTAAAAATAACCTGTGCTGTAGTTAAAAATAACCTGTGCTCTAGTTAAAAAGAACCTGTGCTGTAGTTAAAAAGAACCTGTGCTCTAGTTAAAAATAACCTGTGCTGTAGTTAAAAAGAACCTGGGCTCTAGTTAAAAAGAACCTGTGCTCTAGTTAAAAATAACCTGTGCTCTAGTTAAAAATAACCTGTGCTGTAGTTAAAAAGAACCTGTGCTCTAGTTAAAAAGAACCTGGGCTCTAGTTAAAAAGAACCTGTGCTGTAGTTAAAAAGAACCTGTGCTCTAGTTAAAAAGAAGCTGTGCTCTAGTCAAAAAGAACCTGTGATCTAGTTAAAAATAACCTGTGCTCTAGTTAAAAAGAACCTGTGCTCTAGTTAAAAAGAACCTGGGCTCTAGTTAAAAAGAACCTGTGCTCTAGTTAAAAGGAACCTGTGCTCTAGTTAAAAAGAACCTGTGCTCTAGTTAAAAATAACCTGTGCTCTAGTTAAAAAGAACCTGTGCTCTAGTTAAAAAGAACCTGTGCTCTAGTTAAAAAGAAGCTGTGCTCTAGTCAAAAAGAACTTGTGCTCTAGTTAAAAAGAACCTGTGCTCTAGTCAAAAAGAAGCTGTGCTCTAGTTAAAAAGAACCTGTGCTCTAGTTAAAAAGAAGCTGTGCTCTAGTTGAAAAGAACCTGTGCTCTAGTTAAAAGGAACCTGTGCTCTAGTTAAAAAGAGCCTGTGCTTTAGTTAAAAATAACCTGTGCTCTAGTTAAAAGGAACCTGTGCTCTAGTTAAAAAGAACCTGGGCTCTAGTTAAAAAGAACCTGTGCTCTAGTTAAAAAGAACCTGGGCTCTAGTTAAAAAGAACCTGTGCTCTAGTTAAAAAGAACCTGTGCTTTAGTTAAAAATAACCTGTGCTCTAGTTAAAAATAACCTGTGCTCTAGTTAAAAGGAACCTGTGCTCTAGTTAAAAAGAACCTGGGCTCTAGTTAAAAAGAACCTGTGCTCTAGTTAAAAATAACCTGTGCTCTAGTTAAAAAGAACATGTGCTCTAGTTAAAAATAACCTGTGCTCTAGTTAAAAAGAAGCTGTGCTCTAGTTAAAAGGAACCTGTGCTCTAGTTAAAAATAACCCCTGCTATAGTTAAAAAGAACCTGTGCTCTAGTCAAAAAGAACCTGTGCTCTAGTCAAAAAGAACCTGTGCTCTAGTCAAAAAGAAGCTGTGCTCTAGTCAAAAAGAACCTGTGCTCTAGTCAAAAAGAACCTATGCTCTAGTCAAAAAGAACCTGTGCTCTAGTCAAAAAGAACCTGTGCTCTAGTCAAAAAGAACCTGTGCTCAAGTTAAAAAGAAGCTGTGCTCTAGTTAAAAAGAACCTGTGCTCTAGTTAAAAAGAAGCTGTGCTCTAGTTAAAAGGAACCTGTGCTCTAGTTAAAAATAACCCCTGCTATAGTTAAAAAGAACCTGTGCTCTAGTTAAAAGGAACCTGTGCTCTAGTTAAAAGGAACCTGTGCTCTAGTTAAAAAGAACCTGTGCTCTAGTTAAAAATAACCTGTGCTCTAGTTAAAAAGAAGCTGTGCTCTAGTTAAAAGGAACCTGTGCTCTAGTTAAAAATAACCCCTGCTATAGTTAAAAAGAACCTGTGCTCTAGTTAAAAAGAACCTGTGCTCTAGTCAAAAAGAAGCTGTGCTCTAGTTAAAAAGAAGCTGTGGTCTAGTCAAAAAGAACCTGTGCTCTAGTCAAAAAGAACCTATGCTCTAGTCAAAAAGAACCTGTGCTCTAGTCAAAAAGAACCTGTGCTCTAGTCAAAAAGAACCTGTGCTCAAGTTAAAAAGAATCTGTGCTCTAGTTAAAAAGAACCTGTGCTCTCGTCAAAAAGAACCTGTGCTCTAGTTAAAATTAGTGCTCTGTATAGGGAATACATGGGGTGCCATTTGAAACACAGTCTGGGATCCAAACAAGCACACAAGACCTACTTGCCTACCAGGTAAACATTACCTGATCCTATTCAGAGTGACGACCAATTCCTCCTCAGAATAATGTGAATGTTCAGCCCCAGCCCAAACAACTGACCCACAAGCCCTGCAAGGGGATTAGACCTAAAACAACTTCTGAGCACCTGAGACTAGACTCTATCTCCCTACAGCACAACAGCAACGCTGATAGGAAGTGATGGTGAGGGTGTAGTCAAACCAGGCTACCTTTCCACCTTTTTCAAAATGGCTGTTTATCCCCATTTACCTCTTACAGTATCAGCCAAGGATAGATAACACGATTAGAGGTATGTTTATATGTACATGGTTGTTTGGTCACTGACAATGACATTGACCTTGATAGAGCCAAATGAAAAGGGTATCGTTAGTGACGCGTCATTACCCTGCTAAATTGGGGTGTCACAGAGAAGGGTAGGTGGAAGATGACATGGAAGGGCGGCCATCTTGAAGATTGCGACAGGTCTTCAGGGCTTTCTCTTTGATTACCTGCCTGCCACTCTCCTTCATGAGGGGTAGACGTGGCCTCAGTAAACAAGGAGACCTGGATCAATGACTTAATGTTCAACAGTTTTGTAATTGTGACAATGTACTGAATTGTCATAATTAACATACATCAAGTAGAACTCAGTAATTCAGCATGTCTAACTTGATCGAACATGGATCTCACATTCCGTCCACTGTGTGACTGTGAAAATAAAGTTAAGACATTTGTGCTTCTAATCTTCCATCATGGTTTTACATTGTCAAGTCACTGATAGATATTAACAGCTATCATCGTCTACACGACTTATCATTAGTTTACAAATTACTATTTTTGTGTCAATAAGCTTGGAGGTCTGTTACTTGAAAATAATCTGAAAATACAGCAGGAGCTACTTGTCTTCTCAGAATGAATTCCCTTCCTCTCCCTCATTTACTGCTGTTGTTAGTCTCTGCTGTTTCTTGTCCTCCCCATAAGGCCCTCAGCACATTACACTTCAAAGGCGGCCCAGAATAAATCAAGACCACTCAAGATTAACAGTGGCAAATTATTCATGAACCCGAGGTCTCAGGACTGGAATAGCACAGCAGGACAGCTCGGCGCCAGCATCATGTCATAAAGTATCGCAACTAGTGCACACACACGCTAGTCTCTACTGCTGCTGCTAGGTCAACCACGCTGCAACCACCGCAGCAACCACTGCCGTTCCTCTCCCTGATTAAAATATTCATCTGTTTCTACCCCCATCCTGGTGCAGACAGAGTGGAGGGATGAGAGGAAGAGGAGGGATGAGAGGAGGAGAGGAGGAGAGGATGAGAGGAGGAGAGGAGGGATGGAGCGATGGAAAGAGGGAGACAGAACCCAATACAATTACACATGCATTTTACAAGTGTTATATCTGGTCACGGAAAGTCAATCCCTTTTATATAATCAATGAAACAAGTATGTTTGGAGGGGAAAGGGAGGGGAAACGTGATTACCGGGGAGGGCTGGCTGTGGCTGCAGAAACAGGAGCCCCGATAATGCAGTCACGGGAAAGCTCGGAGGGAGTATCCGTTAGTGTTGACCAGCGCAGCCGGCGTTTATTCCTATTTAATAGGCTTTGGGCTCGGCTCCCATCGGAGAGTTTGCTTGACAATCTGACAAAGTTATCTCAAGATAAATGGGTTATGGGTCGGTAAAGGGAAAAAACGAGGGACTTGACTTCCCATGTATTTGGTTTGACGGAGGACGTGCCCGAGAGCGGCGAGTGCTGATGGCGCCCGGGAGTCCCTGCAGGTAGATTGGTATAGCCATATCTCCACACAGACCCACTCACAACACATCAGATAGTTTCATGATAACTTGGTTAAAAGGAAGACACCAGAGACAGAGAGCCTGGCCACCAGCTAGCCGTCACCTCGATCACTGGTCCAAAATGTAGATCACACCCTCTGATAAACAAGACCCACCCACATCACGCTGACCATTAAAAACCATTCCAGTCAGTCACGGGAACAGAGTAAAGCGCTTATCTCCTAGGGTCTGTTTCTAATGTCCATTCTCCTGATAAACTCACTTTTTGGAGATCCCTGTCAGTTCATGTTATCTCTACCGCCGGTGCTCGCTTTTTCCGCCGCGGAGCGAATTAGGCCCCTAAATGTCAAAATTGCTGCACTTTATTAAGTTAATTAGGCCCTATATGAGGAGACTGAGAGAGGACGAGTGAAGCCGGCCACGTTACAAACATTGAGGAGCTTTGACAGGCACAGAGTTTTAGCACATATACTGTGCGCACACACACGTACACACACACAACCTTATCACTGTATATTGACTCACTAAGCCTAGACACCTGGGTCCAATGGTCATGATTAGGGCCCTGTGTTTTGGTTAGTCATGTCAAATGACCAGGATTTGAACCTTTTAATTAAAGCTTTTTCACCCCCTATCTTTTCTGTTTTATGTCAGATGGTCCAGCACCATCCTCAGACAATTGCTTTAAGTTTGGATCAAGTTCTCATTTCTGGTAAAGGCTTTTTACAACCAGTCTCTAGTCATAATGCAGGAATAGACGTTTTACTATACACTGTCTATATCCATCACTTCCAATGTAGTCCTACAGTATTTGAATGTTTTCACTTCAGACAGGGTGATCTGTACAAATCAATTTGAAGACTACTGTACAGACCAGGATTGGGCCAATGGTGGTGGCCTGTCTGAACTGGAACTTACAGTATATGAAACCGATTGTTCATTGCTGGGCTTTTTCATATTAGCCGTCTTTTATTCCTGGAGAATCGGAATGGCCTGAGGATATATTTTCTACTCGGAGCTCATGTGTTGTCATGCCAATTCCCAATGATTTGCCTTGTACAGTATGTTTCAAGACTTTGAAAAATGGGAAATATGCCACACAGTATGCTGAAAAATATATTACAGAAAAATTATATTTCTTACATTTGAGTGTCATAGTATAATTTAAATCACGATTCAATGTTTTTTATAAAAATGTGTTTGATTCTATTGTGTATTAATCATTGTTGCAATTATATTATTATAAAATAAAGGTATCGTATTGCTGTAACAATATATTTAAAAATGTATAATCATAACCCCTGATTGATTGGATACAACACAAAAGTATACTGAACAAAAATGGAAACACAATAATTTCAACGATTTTACTGAGTAACAGTTCATATAAGGAAATCAGTCCATTGAAATAAATGAATTAGGCCCTAATCTGTGGATTTCACATGACTAGGCAGGGACCAGCCATGGCAGATTAGCCCACCCACTCAGAATGAGTTTTTCCCCACAGAAGGGCTTTATTACAGACATAAATACTTCTCAGTTTCATCCGCTGTCCGGGTGGCTGGTCTCAGACGATCCCGCAGGTGAAGAAGCCGGAAGAAGCCGGATGAAGTGGTCCTGGGCTGGCGTGGTTACACATGGTCTGTGGTTGTGAGGCCGGTTAGACGTACTGCCAAATTCTCTAAAACAAAGTTGGAGGCGTCTTATGGTAGAGAAATTAACATTCCCTCAAAAGACATCTGTGGCATTGTGTTGTGTGACAAAACTGCCTTTTATTGTCCCTAGCACAAAGTACACCTGTGTAATGATCATGCTGTTTAATCAGCTTCTTGATATGCCACACTTGTCAGGTGGATGGATTATCACAACATTTGAAAGAAATAAGCTTTTTTTGTGCGTATGGAAAATGTCTGAGATCTATTATTTCAGCTTATGAAACATGGAACTAACCCTTTACATGTTGCATGTATATTTCTGTTCCATGTAGTATTGGAAGTGAATGATACACAGTCAGATGTAAATGTCATACAAATGTGCAATACCACCTTGCCCAGAGAACCCTGCTGTGTCTGTGGCTTATAGGGAAGAGACAGTATCCACAGATGCTACCTGTTTATTTATACAAGCAACATTTGCATCTCTGGTATGTAATCACAGGAGGTAAATAGTGGACTTTGTTAAGCCGTTAAAAAATTCTAGTGAACTATTGTAGCTTAACAGAGGATTCTAAACAAATATTTCCAAATATATTTGTGAGATGTGAGCGTCAGTACAGTACTGCTTCTGAATCCTTAATGAAATGCCACAAAATACGTATCTCTGTCCCTTAATACTAGAGGTGAGCAGCTGGGCTTATATCTCCACTACAAGGACCGGTTCCAGTCATAACCCACTAGCCATAGATCAAAAAAATAGATCAATATTTTTAAGAACTCAGTCAGGGTGTCACGACTTCGACCGAGGCAGGCTCTCCTTCCCGTGCGGGTGGCGTTCGGCGGTCGTCGTCACCGGCCTATTAGCTGCCACTGATCCTTTTCTCCCCCTCCCTATGTGGTTATTGGGTTCACCTGTTGTGTATTAGGGTTAATTAGTTGGGCTTATTAGTCAGCCGGCCCGCACGTTTCTTTGTGCGGGATTGTTTGTTTGTAAGTAGTGGTGTTGGTTTTGTGCTACGTGTTTTCTGGACTGTGTTCCTTTCCCCCGTGTCTGGGGTTGGTTAAATAGTACACCCAGTGTGTTAGTAGGGTGGCCTAGTTTGCCCGTGTTCATTAAAGAACATTTTGTATTGGCACCTGCTGTTTCCTGCGTTTTGACTCCACACTCCGACACCCAGGCCTTACAGAATCCCACACCCGAATGGAGTCAGCAGGAGCAGCGGCCAACCCTCTCCCATCGATGGAGGAACGGGTGCTCCAGCATACCACTGTTCTCCACCGTATTGGATCAGCGATGGATTCGATGATGGAGCGAATGGACCGATGGGAGAGGAGTGGTCTCCTCTCTCCACCTTCGGCTCCTCCAGCCCAGGACTCTCCATTCCTCGGCTCCAGCGCTCTCCGTCTGACACTCCCGAGGGATTATGATGGATCGGCGGCGGGGTGCCAGGGGTTCCTACTCCAACTGGAACTGTACCTTGCCGCCGTAAGACCCACTCCCTCGGGAGCGGAGAGGGTGAGTGTCCTCGTCTCCTGCCTCACGGGTCGTGCTCTGGAGTGGGCCAACGCAGTCTGGAATGGCCCAGACTCGGCCAAGGAGCATTACCCAGAGTTCACCCGTCCTCCAGAGGGCCGAGCGGCGGGAGAACGACTGTTCCACCTTAGGCAGGAGAAGAGGAGCGCCCAGGATTACGCGCTGGAGTTCCGGACCCTGGCTGCAGGATCTGGGTGGAACGACAGGGCCCTTATTGATCACTACCGGTGTAGTCTCCGGGAGGACGTCCGCAGGGAGCTAGCATGTCGGGACACCGCTCTTTCTCTGGATGAGCTGATTGACATGTCCATCCGTCTGGACAATCTGCTGGCTGCCCGCGGGCGTTCTGAGAGGGTCCTGTACGTTCCACCACCCAGCCCCTCCTATTCCGATGGAGTTGGGAGGGGCTGAGCCGAGGGATACCGGAGGAGGAGGCTCTCCCTGCACCAGCTGTGGTCGGAGAGGACACACGGCCGATCGGTGCTGGGGGGGTCCGTCTGGGAGTCGAGATGGCAGGCGGAACGCTTCTCGATCACCCCAGGTGAGTCAGCACCAAACTCACCCAGAACCCCCTGTTAGTCACATGTTTGTCTTGATTTTTTTTCCTAAATTTTTTCCCTCTTCCCAGCATAGGGCGCTAGTCGATTCAGGCGCAGCTGGGAACTTTATGGATCGCGGACTCGCTCTTAGGTTAAGGGTTCCGCTTGTGCCGATAGATTCTCCCTTTCCCGTGCACTCCCTAGATAGCCGGCCATTAGGGTCAGGGGTGGTCAGGGAGACCACGGTCCCCCTGGACATGGTGACGCAGGGGAATCATAAGGAGCGTATCAGCTTTTATATTATTGATTCGCCTGCGTTTCCAGTGGTGCTAGGGATTCCCTGGCTGGCCCGGCACAATCCTAAAATTTCGTGGAGACAGGGGGTTCTCCAGGGGTGGTCAAAGGAGTGTTCTGGAAGGTGTTTGGGTGTTTCCATCGGTGCCACGTCGGTGGAAAGTCCAGACCAGGGTTCCCCGGTGTGCATTCCCCCCGAGTATGCCGATTTGGCAATCGCTTTCAGTAAAAAGAAAGCGACTAAATTACCACCTCATCGACCGGGAAGGGATTGTGCGATAGATCTCCAGGTAGACGCTGCGCTTCCCAAGAGTCACGTGTACCCATTGTCCCAAGAGGAGACGGTGGCTATGGAGACATATGTCACTGAGTCTCTGGGACAGGGGTACATTCGGTCCTCCATCTCACCCGCCTCCTCGAGTTTCTTTTTTGTGAAGAAAAAGGAGGGAGGTTTGCGTGCGTGTATTGATTATAGAGGTCTAAATGCCATCACCGTAGGGTTTAGTTACCCACTACCTCTCATTGCTACGGCAATGGAATCATTTCACGGAGCGCAGTTCTTCACAAAATTGGATCTCAGGAGCGCGTATAGTCTGGTGCGTATTCGGAAAGGAGACGAGTGGAAAACCGCATTTAGTACCACATCGAGCCATTATGAGTACTGCTTCATGCCATATGGGTTAAAGAATGCTCCAGCCGTTTTCCAATCCTTTGTAGACGATATTCTCAGGGACCTGCACGGGCAGGGAGTGGTTGTTTATATCGATGACATTCTGATCTACTCAGCCACTCACGCCGCGCATGTGTCTCTGGTGCGCAAGGTGCTTGGTAGACTGCTGGAGCATGACCTATATGTCAAGGCTGAGAAGTGTGTGTTCTCCAAACGAACCGTCTCTTTTCTGGGTTATCGCATTTCCACCTCGGGCGTGGTGGTAGGGAGTGACCGCATTAAGGCCGTGCGTAATTGGCCGACTCCGACCACGGTAAAAGAGGTGCAGCGGTTTTTGGGTTTTGCCAACTACTACCGGCGGTTTTTGGGTTTTGCCAACTACTACCGGAGGTTTATCCGGGGTTTTGGCCAGGTAGCAGCTCCCATTACCTCACTGCTGAAGGGGGGTCCGGTGCGGCTGCAGTGGTCAGCAAAAGCGGACGGAGCTTTCAACAGGTTGAAGGCGCTGTTCACGGATGCGCCCGTGTTGGCGCATCCGGATCCCTCTCTAGCATTCATAGTGGAGGTGGACGCGTCCGAGGCTGGGGTAGGTGCCGTGCTATCACAGCGCTCTGGTACGCCACCAAAACTCCACCCCTGTGCTTTCTTCTCGAAGAAGCTCAGTTCAGCGGAGTGTAACTATGATGTGGGGGACCGGGAGTTGTTAGCAGTGGTCAGTGCCCTGAAGGTGTGGAGACACTGGCTTGAGGGGGCTAAGCACCCTTTTCTCATCTGACCGACCACCAGAATCTGGAGTATATTCGGGCAGCTAGGAGACTGAACCCACGTCAAGCAAGGTGGGCCATGTTCTTTACCCGATTTCAGTTTACGTTAACATATAGACCGGGCTCTCAGAACGTAAAGGCGGATGCACTGTCCCGTTTTTACGACTCGGACGATCGGCCCACCGAACCCACTCCCATCCTTCCCGCCTCAAGGCTGATAGCACCAGTGGTGTGGGAAGTGGACTCGGACATCGAGCGGGCGTTACGGGCGGAACCCGCTCCTTCCGGTGGGGCGGAAGTACGTGCCGCTTGGTGTTCGGGACAAATTGATTCGGTGGGCTCCCCTTCTACCCTCCTCGGGTCACCCTGGGGTGAAGAGGACGGTGGGGAGTCTTCGGGGGAGGTATTGGTGGCCTACCTTGGCGAGAGACGTTAGGGTTTATGTTTCCTCCTGTTCGGTATGCGCCCAGAGTAAGGCTCCTAGGCACCTTCCTAGAGGGAAGTTACAACCCCTCCCCGTTCCACAACGGCCTTGGTCGCACCTGTCCGTAGATTTTCTGACCGATCTTCCCCCGTCTCAGGGGAACACTACGGTACTGGTGATTGTGGATCGGTTCTCGAAGTCCTGTCGTCTCCTCCCGTTGCCCGGTATTCCTACAGCCCTACAGACTGCGGAGGCATTATTCACCCACGTCTTCCGGCACTACGGGGTGCCGGAGGACATTGTTTCTGATCGGGGCCCCCAATTCACGTCCCGAGTATGGAGGGCGTTCATGGAGCGTTTGGGGGTCTCGGTCAGCCTGACCTCCGGGTATCACCCTGAGAGTAATGGGCAGGTGGAGAGAGTGAACCAGGAGGTGGGTAGGTTTCTGCGGTCGTATTGCCAGGACCGGCCAGGGGAGTGGGCGAGATACATTCCCTGGGCCGAAATGGCCCAGAACTACGCCACTCCTCTACTAACGTGTCCCCCTTTCAGTGTGTATTGGGGTACCAGCCGGTCCTGGCACCATGGCATCCGAGCCAGACCGAGGCTCCTGCGGTGGAGGAATGGGTGCAGCGTTCCAAGGAGACATGGAGGGCCGTCCAGGAATCTCTCCAACAAGCCAGTGGACGGCAGAAGAGGAGCGCTGACCGCCACCGCAGTGAGGCCCCCGTGTTTGTACCGGGGGACAGGGTCTGGCTCTCGACCCGAAACCTGCCCCTCCGCTTTCCCTGCCGGAAGCTGGGTCCGCAGTGTGTAGGGCCCTTCAAAGTCCTGAGGAGAATAAACGAGGTGTGTTATCATTACAACTCCCTTCCTATTATCGTATTAACCCCTCGTTTCATGTGTCTCTCCTCAGGCCGGTGGTAGCTGGTCCCCTGCAGCACGGTGAGGTGCCGGAGGTCCCTCCTCCCCCTCTGGACATCGGGGGGGTCCCCGGCGTATACGATACGGGCCATTCTGGACTCGAGACGCCGGGTGAGGGGCCTTCAGTACCTCGTGGACTGGGAGGGGTACGGTCCGGAGGAGAGGTGCTGGGTACCGGTGGGGGACATTTTGGATCCGTCGATGCTGAGGGATTTCCATCGCCTCCATCCGGATCGCCCTGTACCTCGTCCTCCGGGTCGACCTCGAGGCCGGTGTCGGCGCGCTGCGGGAGCCGCGCGTCAGAGGGGGGGTACTGTCACGACTTCGACCGAGGCAGGCTCTCCTTCCCGTGCGGGTGGCGTTCGGCGGTCGTCGTCACCGGCCTATTAGCTGCCACTGATCCTTTTCTCCCCCTCCCTATGTGGTTATTGGGTTCACCTGTTGTGTATTAGGGTTAATTAGTTGGGCTTATTAGTCAGCCGGCCCGCACGTTTCTTTGTGCGGGATTGTTTGTTTGTAAGTAGTGGTGTTGGTTTTGTGCTACGTGTTTTCTGGACTGTGTTCCTTTCCCCCGTGTCTGGGGTTGGTTAAATAGTACACCCAGTGTGTTAGTAGGGTGGCCTAGTTTGCCCGTGTTCATTAAAGAACATTTTGTATTGGCACCTGCTGTTTCCTGCGTTTTGACTCCACACTCCGACACCCAGGCCTTACACAGGGTCTTACTGTTGCTAGGTAGAATAGTAGAATACACAAGGTGCAATTTAAAAATGTGGTTGTGCATCAGCAGATTTTCTCCTGTGATGTCACTGACAGTCACTCAGTTAGCCATGTCAGCTAACAGTTTGAGATTGGTAGTCTAGCCAGGTATTTAAACTTGTAGTAATCATGGCCGAATACCGACCAGGCACACATGGCACCTGTCCAGGGGCCCTGACCTCCAGGGGGCCCCCATTGATTTTGTTAGTCACTCTCACTCATATTTCATTAACATGGCATAAGTAATGGCAGAATGTGTAGAATTACAGGAAATGTTTTTTTAAACTACAAAAGATGTCTCTCCACCCAATGTCAAAATGGGTAGAATTGCAGGAAAAGGTTAGGGCTGGTCCTGTCCACTATACACCCCACATAGCGCCACTCTAACCACTACTGAATAACAGTGGATATTATTCCTCTATCGTTCAGTGTGTGAGTCTCAGGTGAGGCCTGGTGGATGTTACCATGGCTGCAACCCCATCTGTCCCTGGGCTGAAATTGCCAATAAAGATGGCCTCATATAGATAATGGTGGCTGGGTGGGGGGCTGGAGATGTCAGCCAGAGTCAGACCATTGCCTGAGAGTAGGAGAAGGCCGAATAACCCTCCTCTCTCTCTCTCTCTCTCTCTCTCTCTCTCTCTCTCTCTCTCTCTCTCTCTCTCTCTCTCTCTGTCTCTCTCTCTCTCTCTCTCTCTCTCTCTCGCTCTCTGTCTCTCTCTCTCTCTCTCTCTGTCTCTCTCTATTGGAGTGTGCTATACAGATCGGGATATACTGGACACAACCATAGGAGAAACAAGCCATGTGTCCTGTGCTTTCCCTTGGGTCCTCCAGGTAGTAGTGGATCAAAGTAATGGGCTAAAGACATGAAGATAGATGGAGAGGATAGAATGATCTGGTCCGCTGGTTCTGGCCTCACCTCCAACTCCTATATGTAACAGAGAGAGGGACACTGTGATCAATAACATGTACAGCATTCTAATAAAACATTGTTATTACAGTACCGTGTAGATGACTATGTACACTATATATACAGCAGTATTTGGACACCCCTTCAAATTAGTGGATTTGGCTATTTTAGCTACACCAGTTGCTGACAGCACACAGCCATGCAATCTCCATAGACAAATGTTGGCAGTAGAATGACCTAACTGAAGAACTAAGTGACTTTCAATGTGGCACTGTCATTGAATGCCACCTTTCCAACAAGTCAGTTTGTCAAATTTCTGCCCTGCTAGAGCAACTGCATGTGCTGTTACTGTTAAGTGGAAACGTCTAGGAGCAACAACGGCTCAGCCGCGAATTGGTAGGCCACTCAAGCTCACAGAACGAGACCGCCGAGTGCTTAAGCACGTAAAAATCGTCTGTCCTCGGTTACAACACTCACCACCGAGTTCCAAACGGACACTGGAAGCAACGTCAGCACTAGGACTGTTCGTCGGGAGTTTAATGAAATGGATTTTCATGGCCGAGCAGCTGCACACAAGCCTAAGATCACCATGTGCAATGCCAAGCCTCGCCTGGAGTGGTGTAAAGCTCGCCGCCATTGGACTCTGGAGCAGTGGAAACACGTTCTCAGGAGTGATGAATCATACTTCATCATCTGGCAGTGCGACGGACTAATCTGGGTTTGGCGGATGCCAGGAGAAAACTACCTGCCCCAATCCATAGTGCCAACTGTAAAGTTGGGTGCAGGAGGAATAATGGTCTGCGGTTGTTTTTCATGGTTCAGGCTAGGTCCCTTATTTCCAGTGAAGGGAAATCTTAACGCTACAGCATACAATGACATTCTAGACGATTCTGTGCTTTCAACTTTGTGGCAACAGTTTGGGTAAGGCACTTTCCTGTTTCAGCATGACAATGCCCCATGCACAAAATTTGTTCCATACAGAAATGGTTTGTCGAGATTGGTGTGGAAGAACTTTACTGGCCTGCACAGAGCCCTGACCTCAACCCCATCGAACACTTTTGGGATGAATTGGAACCCCTGACTGCGAGCCAGGCCTAATCACCCAACATCAGTGCCCGACCTCACCAATGCTCTTGTGGCTGAATGGAAGCAAGTCCCCTAAGCAATGTTCCAACATCTAGTGGAAAGCCTTCCCAGAAGAGACGAGGCTGTTATAGCAGCAAAGGGGGGATTAGCTCCGTCTTAATGCCCATGATTTTGGAATGACATGTACAATGAGCCGGTGTCCACATACTTTTGGTCATGTAGTGTACAGTCTTCTACTAAAACATAGTAATGTGTATGGTACTGTAAACACAATGTACAGTATTCTACTAAAACATAGTAATGTGTATGGTACTGTAAACACAATGTACAGTATTCTACTAAAACATAGTAATGTAAATGTTACTGTAAACACAATGTACAACATTCTACTAAAACATAGTAATGTAAATGTTACTGTAAACACAATGTACAGTATTCTACTAAAACATAGTAATGTGTATGGTACTGTAAACACAATGTACAGTATTCTACTAAAACATAGTAATGTAAATGTTACTGTAAACGCAATGTACAGTATTCTACTAAAACATAGTAATGTGTATGGTACTGTAAACACAATGTACAGTATTCTACTAAAACATAGTAATGTGTATGGTACTGTAAACACAATGTACAGTATTCTACTAAAACATAGTAATGTGTATGGTACTGTAAACACAATGTACAGTATTCTACTAAAACATAGTAATGTGTATGGTACTGTAAACACAATGTACAGTATTCTACTAAAACATAGTAATGTAAATGTTACTGTAAACACAATGTACAGTATTATACTAAAACATAGTAATGTGTATGGTACTGTAAACACAATGTACAGTATTCTACTAAAACATAGTAATGTGTATGGTACTGTAAACACAATGTACAGTATTCTACTAAAACATAGTAATGTGTATGTTACTGTAAACACAATGTACAGTATTCTACTAAAACATAGTAATGTGTATGGTACTGTAAACACAATGTACAGTATTCTACTAAAACATAGTAATGTGTATGGTACTGTAAACACAATGTACAGTATTCTACTAAAACATAGTAATGTGTATGGTACTGTAAACACAATGTACAGTATTCTACTAAAACATAGTAATGTGTATGGTACTGTAAACACAATGTACAGTATTCTACTAAAACATAGTAATGTAAATGTTACTGTAAACACAATGTACAGTATTATACTAAAACATAGTAATGTGTATGGTACTGTAAACACAATGTACAGTATTCTACTAAAACATAGTAATGTGTATGGTACTGTAAACACAATGTACAGTATTCTACTAAAACATAGTAATGTGTATGGTACTGTAAACACAATGTACAGTATTCTACTAAAACATAGTAATGTGTATGGTACTGTAAACACAATGTACAGTATTCTACTAAAACATAGTAATGTGTATGGTACTGTAAACACAATGAGAAGCCAGCCCCACCATGAGGAAGACAGAGATATTGAGATCAGTCACACTTGTAGAAGATCAGTACAAAACTGTCTGTCCAGAAATTCCTAACCAGGAACGTGAGACAATGTGAAATGGCTTTTCTGAACAAGAATTTTTTATCAAATACAACTGGTTTGTGTCTGATAATTGTGTCGGCCATTATGATTAGAATGTTCCGGTGTGTGTTGCTGCACCATCAACAGTCACACAACAGCTATTTTCTCTGATGGACTTTATTAAGCGTTGGCTTCTTAGAACGGCCATATCTGTGTTTGATCATGGAGGGCCTCTCAGTCTTTTTTTAAAGAACCACAGTGCTCCCTGCTGGCTGAAAGAAACATTGAATACAACAACAGAGAGCCTCGCTAAGCTGTACACAACACAGGCCAGATGCTGTGTGTGTGTGTGTGTGTGTGTGTGTGTGTGTGTGTGTGTGTGTGTGTGCGTGCGTGCGTGCGTGCGTGCGTGCGTGCGTGCGTGCGTGCGTGCGTGCGTGCGTGCGTGCGTGCGTGCGTGCGTGCGTGCGGGTGTGTGTGCGTGCGCGCTTGCGCGTGTGTGTGTGTGTGTAACTTACATATCCACATAGGTGTGCATAAGTGTGTGTCTGTGTGTTTTTGAAGTCCATGTGTATTGCACATTCTCCAAAACTCTACATGGGAGTCTCTGTTATCATCCTCAGGGGCATAGTGAGAGCACAACCGCAATAGTTCCCACCAATAATCTGTCTGAATCACGGAGAGAGAACCTGCATGGCCAATGGGCAACTTCAATAAAGGCAATCTGAGTTTTCAGAAGCTATAATGATCAAAATCCTCCACTGAGGTTTATTTTTCTGAGGGGACATGGCTGAGGGTTAGAGAAATCAGAATAGTAATTAATAGTCCTAACTGACTGTTGTTGGAAGCTCTCTGGGATGGTACTATGAGCTGGTACTGTGTCCCCCAGCGTCTGGTTGGCATGGCAGCAAGGAGACGGACAAACTGTCTTTCTACTTGCTCAAACTCCTCCCTGGTTGTACCAATGCTGATCTCCTGTCACAAGTGTTAACGGAAAGTCTAGAAATGCCACGAAAATATCCTTGTTCCATCATGTCGTCCTCTCATCTACCCCCACCCTCAATGTGTGTGTGTGTGTGTGTCTTGGACATGCGAGGGAGGGGTCGTGTTCTTGCTGTGCGCGGAAGGCTGGTTTGTCAGTTCCTTACAGAGACCCCAAGGCAGGCCTGGAGCACTGGTGTTGTGACTCTCTTCAGTACTTCCACTGCTAGAGCCAGCAGGGTACATGTGTACACTGAAAGATTGTCACTTTTAGAGGTTATTAAAGGTTTGAAATCTGTCACAGTCTGAGCTTATGGCCCTTTCAGAGGGCTATAAGATTTACAGAGTTTTGCCTGTATCTGCTCTTAAATCATTGAATATTTTCTGAAGCCTCCTCACAATCTTTTGCTTCTATTACAACAAGGCCAACACTGATACACAGAAATGTTACGTACCAGGTTTGTTCATCCACCAATCCTTTGTGAAAGCTGAAAGCTGTCTTGTCTCTGGTGTTGGGGAGATGTGAGACAGAGAGGATGCTGGGGTAGGATTTCAATCCATGTCTATCTCCATCCATCTCAGGCTTTTCTCAAATTGTCACACAGCCGCCCCGTGTCTGGGCCCATGTTCGTTCCAGCCCGGCAATCGGAGCCAATACGCAATTTCAACAATCCGTGCTGACAACATGCATGTCTCTGCTCACGAACTATCCCCCTCCATCTTGTGCATCTGTAGATTTAAATATCCAGACAATAACCTTACAGGTCATGAGAAGTAGCGGGGGAGACAGCTCTGCATAGGCCCTACATCCAAGCCAGACAAATCAGTGTAATGGGCGAAGAGATATCACGATTGAGGTATGCGGAAGCCCCTGGAAGCCCCACGGCTGTATGGGTGACCCCACAGTGTATTCTCTTACTAATGTGACCCGGGATTATGTATCACAATCGGCATGAGAAATACTCCCATGGGCTATGGATCATTCCCGGCAACTGGAGATCGTTGTCCTCAACACATCTGTTTACATACAGGATGTGGCAGCTCCAAGGCATTTGGGTGAAGGAGGTGCACTTTAACGCTGTAGGCATGCATTTAGGAAATCCTTACTGGGATAAAAGTGTACGACATTCTGCAATGCACAAACAAATGCACAAAACATGTTTTCTTTTTTTATATCATACCTTGTTCTGTGGCATCTAATCATGTATAACTAATTTGCATCCTGGGACAGCTTTTTTCTCCAAATTAGTTCTAAAAAGAACGTTTGCAATAGAAGATGAAGTGCACATGTAGTGATGGGGACAGGATACGGTGAGGATGTGTACAATGTAATAAACATCAACAAGAATGGTCCATCCAAGGCCCTATTTGCACTAGAACCAATCACAAAGAGGCCCTCGAATGATTCTGCTACAACTAGATGAAGAATGAGATTCAATATTATAGCCCTGACGTTTTACGTGACACTGCATATTGGGTTTATTTATATTGGAATATTGTTTTTATTCAACCTTTATTTTGCTGTAACCTGATAAATTGAATCAGAACACATTCTCATTTACAGAAACGACCTGGGGAAGGCTTAAAGGGGTTCATCAGTGTACTATCTGATCAATTCGATTTCATGTTATTGTGATGCATAACGTGCCGTGTGGGGGAGTTCTACCACAGGCTGTAGCTTATTATTTTTTCCTGTTTAGAGTAACTGCCCTCCACGTTACCTCAACCTGGATATTCAGATACGTGTGACAACCAGGGAGGTGACTGACGGGAAGTTGTAGCATGCGACACCTCAGCGCAACAGTCACTTCCTATAATGTCATACACACACCTGGCCCTCATAGAGTTAATAAGCAGAGTTTGATTGACATCCGACATTTCATTATGGACGAGTCATAAGGGGACCGAACAAATCGAAACAGACATGACACACAACGGCAGAGCAAGGAGACACTGTGAGACAGACATGCCAGGAGACATGGGGGCAAACTTGCTGCAGGACTTAGGGAAACTAGACCTTCACTGTCATTTTTATTTAATTTTACACAAATCTCATACAACGCATTGAGGAAACAAGCATGTTACTATAAAATGTTGGCCCCTGTATATTTCCCATGTTTTGGTAGATTCAGTTGTAGGAAGGGTTTGAATGGTAGATTCAGCTGTAGAAAGGGTTTGAATGGTAGATTCAGCTGTAGAAAGGGTTTGAATGGTAGATTCAGCTGTAGGATGGGTTTGAATTACAGATTCAGCTGTAGGATGTGTTTGAATTACAGATTCAGCTGTAGGACGGGTTTCAATTACAGATTCAGCTGTAGGAAGGGTTTCAATTACAGATTCAGCTGTAGGATGGGTTTGAATTTGTAACGATTCTCGTCTGTCGAAGGAGAAGAGGACCAAAATGCAGCGTGGTAAGTGTTCGACATAATTTAATAGAAAACTGAACACTACACAAAATAACAACGAGGAGAAAACGAAACAGTTCTGCAAGGTGAACAGACACTAAAACAGAAAATAAACACCCACAACCAAAATGGGGAAAACAGGCTACCTAAGTATGATTCTCAATCAGAGACAATGATCGACAGCTGCCTCTGATTGAGAACCATACCAGGCCAAACACAGAAATACAATAACATAGAAAAAAAGAACATAGACTACCCACCCCAACTCACGCCCTGACCAACCTAACACAAAGACATAAAAAAGGAACTAAGGTCAGAACGTGACAGAATTATAGATTCAGCTATAGGAAACTTTTGATTTAGGGGAGTGGCCGAAAGTGCAGAGCACTCCCGTAACAAATCGAGGCACCCCTTTAGCCTATAATATTATCATGACATAATAAGAATATTGTTGACACATTGGTTCTATGACATCAGAAGTCTCCGCCCTCTGCCCCGTCTGCCTGTGCTTCTACGTCTGCATGGCTTGCTCTTTAGGGTTTTAGGCTTGGTGTCTGTAAAGCACTTTGAGACAACTGCTGATGTAAAAAGGGCTTTATAAAATACATTTGATTGATTACAATTTGATTATAAGATGGAGCCAAGACATGCTGTATAGTGCCATGTGTAAAGAAAATATCTATGCCGTGCTGGCTTGGGTTGGCATGAAAAGGATCATTGATCAGGCTTGGTGAATTAAAATGAGACAAGTATTTTCTGTAGGATAACATGCACATCCATTACAAAATACACTTTTAATTCATTAAAACTCCTCAGTTAACAGTATACCTTATATTATTAACCAAATACCGTGTGATTTGTGAACACGAGCTATCCTTCCAACAATCAAAACTTCTATTTAATGTGCCTCAGTGGGTTCTCTTTTTTTTTGCTATTTTATTCTCCTGAAATATAATTTTTTATTAATCAAGAAACATATAATTTTTGATATTTGAATTAAACAATTAAACATTCTCAATTTGATAATGTATGTGTAGCCTACAATGAAAATGTAAGTGTGTTTTAGATATGTTTTAAAATATTCTGTAACAAAATATTCAGGGAGAAATTAGACCTATACTATTTTATAGTATAATTGTTTCATCTGGTCATTAAAGTTATTGATCTGATCTGATGCAATGTAACCTAAAAGCTAGCAGGGCTAAAAAGACAATGTAATGAAACGAAATAAAAACCACTTTTCATGTCACCATTGGCTGAATATGTTGTCCATTTGAGTCTAGTGGGCGGCAATGACTAATCTCGACCAATCGTGTTGCCATCCCATTGCCCAGCAGACATATCGCAATGATGGCGTTGAGAGAGCTGTCATCGCTGGAAAAATCTTTAGGATTGAAAAAGCCTAACAAATACAGTACTCAGGGAGACAAGAAGGTGAATTTGCCATCTAATGGTTGCGGTCACAGTTATCTATATGTGCCAAGTATTATAGACCTTACCACATGAACAGTAGGTTAAAAAGAGTAGCGAGCACATGCTACTCTACTGTCCTTAGAAAAGCTAACGTTAGCTAGCTAACAAGATAATGTCCGTAACTTTAGCAACTCTTTTATCTTCTATTTTTAGCGAAGGCAGGTCACTTAGGAACAAAGATGTGTAATAAATGTGTAATAATCATTGTTTCAGATAAAAATGTGTTGTCATTAGCCAGTTAACGTTAAGCTAACATTGAATGAATTTGCTGTCTGGCCAGATAGCTAACGTTAACTAGCTAACGTTACATGCCATGTGAATTGCATATTGGATTGTCAACATATCTTGCTGCTACTACTACACGTACTATAGCTAATTTCAGTGAGTGTGCAGTACTAGTTCTGCCTCAACAGCCTTCATTGCAATGCTAGAAACAAACAGACATACTGTACCACATGGGGTAGTGACAGTGCGTGTGTTGTTGTTTAGGAAGCTAGCCAGCTATACAAATGACTTGAGCAAGTATGCAACTAGCGCTTAAATAGTGTCTCGAACAGGATGTTGACAAGTAGTTACAGGGTTGTCGTTTTATTTCATGTGTCCATAATTCCTATCAGGCTCTTAGTGTGCCCAATAATGTTTGTACAATGTTTTGTGCTGCTGTCATGTTTTGTTGTGTTGCTACCATGTTATGTTATTGTATTAGGTCTCTCTTTATGTAGTGTCGTGGTGTCTCGCTTGTCGTGATGTGTGTTTTGTCCTATTAAATTTTGAATCCCCCGTCCCCGCAGGAGGCCTTTTGGTAGGCCGTCATTGTAAATACGAATTTGTTCTTAACTGACTTGCCTAGTTAAATAAAGGTATACATTTTTTTGAAATGTGTAATGCACACACATTCTTTTTCTCTCCCACCCAGGTACCCGTGCTCCACAGTAATAATGGCCCAGCTCTGGTCGGCTTGGTGACCATCGCCACTCACCTGGTCCAAGAGGCCAAACGGCCCGAGTTACTGGGTGGGTCAGCAGAACACAAGGCTGTAGTGCAGCAGTGGCTGGAGTACAGGCTCACCAAAGTGGATGGATGCCACAAAGACAATATCAAGACCATACTGAAGGTAGAGACCCAGAAACAATAGTGAAGATTCTTCAGTATTAGAAAGTCAAAACATTTTAAATATCTTCCTCTTGCAAGTTAGTCAGTTTTATTGTAGTCTCTTGTCAAATGAAAATGTGTACCACTACCCACTGTTTTTCATGAGAAGTCCCTTCTACCCTTGTGGGATAGAGGGGCTTGGTGAGCTGTGTACGGAGAGGGTCTAACAGGACCTTGGAGAAGCCCCTGAGCAAAACTCTCCAATGTTCTGCCAGCAGGGGCCAGACTGACAGTGTGTGTGGCTCATTAATGCGAGGCGACATGAATCAAGACTGATGTATGGCCCTTCAGTGACATGGCCGAGACAGGCAAAGCAGTGGACAACAGTAAAAGTCTTTAATGGGGGCCGCTGTGGCTGTCGACAGCGTGAAAGAGATATGAAGCCATCGATTGGCTGGACAGGCACCTCTCGCCATTTTTAAATCCTCCTGAGTGTGTGTCACACGTTTTAGTTTATCTGATTATGCATAATGTTAGATCTGATTTCAATAGTTACTCTGATACTACGGTACGGTATTGTGATACTACAGTGCCGGTATGGCGATACTACGGTGCCGGTATTGCATTACTACGGTGCCTGGCAATACCACGGTGCCGGTATGGCGATACTATGGTGCCTGGCGATACCACGGTGCCGGTATGGCGATACTATGGTGCCTGGCGAAACCACGGTGCCGGTATGGCGATACTATGGTGCCTGGCGATACCACGGTGCCGGTATGGCGATACTATGGTGCCTGGCGATACCACGGTGCCGGTATGGCGATACTATGGTGCCTGGCGATACCACGGTGCCGGTATTGCGTTACTACGGTGCCTGGCGATACCACGGTGCCGGTATGGCGATACTATGGTGCCTGATTTTGTATGGCAAAAAAAGAACACAAATTAGACTAAACTCCTATCGTCCTATAAAAAAACGACTTTATGTAAAGTTGGCCAGACTGACAGTGTGGATAGTTTGCAACAAAAAAAAACTAAGGAATGCTACTCTAGGTGAAAACATGATGCTGTTTGTTTCTACCATTGGGACTGTTTTCCCTTTCATCACTATGGCAGATATGGTCATGGTGCTGTAACTCACAGCCTTTCAGCAGCAGGGAGGTCTTGTGGCCCCAGGGAGGTCTAGTGGCCCCAGTGACTGCAGCGATATCAGAACTCTCGGGCAGAATGTGGTTAGGGTGGAGGAGCAGAGCCCAGGTTCTGATGTCCATGCTGGGGTGATGGTGGAGATGGGGGTGGGGGGTAGTCTCTTGTCCGCCTGCGCCTCCAGCTGTAGGGAAGGCAGGGATCTGATTGTGGCGGAGGAGTCTGTCTTCATGCCTTGCTTGGCAGCACACACTGCACAATAACTCCATTAGCCCTCAAGACGCTGTATGTGCAGTGTAAGTGCTAAAGATGGTCCCATCCCTTGGGACCTGCATAACCACACACACACAGCCTCCTTGCTCAGCCCATCCACAGCCTGGGTTTGGGGAAGGTTCATTAGATTTGCAGGCGCCCGTGTAAGTCGGGAAAGGAGTGAGCCACTTGTAAGGCACCTGCGCTAGCCGGAGTGGCCAGAGTTGTGGGGATGGCATGCCACGGCAGGCTGATATTCCCCCTCGGGTTGTGCATTGTTCACGTACAGATACCGAGCTCTCCACCCGTACGTCCCAGATATATAGGTTCAATAAATCTCAGGCCTGAGTTGGCTCTACCGGCCACAGCTTTCGTCTTGTATTTCAACTCTCTTGACTTTTGAAGAAGTGTATTTGGATATTTTGTCTTTTACTGTGTATATGTCATTATCACACCTATCACGCTGGGAAAGTATTGTTATTGAGACGTGTCGGGAAGTTCTCACTCCTGCTTTTACTGTTCAAATACATGTTATGTGGTTGATGAACTTTGTTGGTTTTTATTGAATCTAATGTCTAATTAGGTGATTATGATAAAGAAATACTAAGTTAATGTCATGAGTTACATTGTAGTAATTATGTGACCTGCAGTGTTCAAGATGTTTATAGGTGTTTGTCTCTATTGAGGATCTGTGAAATTCTTTTTTTTATTTTTTTTATCAAGCAATTCTGATGAACTTAATGATGAAATGTTTATTTTATTTATTTTCTCATGCAGGACCTCAACAGCTATCTAGAAGACAAGGTTTACCTGGCAGGAAATGAGTTCACCCTCGCCGACACACTCATGTACTACGGAATCCATCACATCATCGTAAGTCTAGCGTCCAATAACCAAACAGAGCCGACTTCAGAGTTGAAGTTAAAAGGCGTTTTGTCAAACGGAGCTCACAATTAAGAGTCATACGGTTAAAGGACATGGGACAGAGAACTTGACACAAGCCCCCCAAAAATAAAAAGAGGCCCAAAGAGGCCAAGGAAGAAGTTTGTCGGCCCCGGAGGCTGACGGAGAGAGACGGGATCACATGTTAAGAAATGTCAGCGGTTGTGGCGGAGATGGATCCTTGCCACCAGACACAAGGGAGTCAGTTTAGTTTTTATCATGGCGGTTAACCTCAGGACAGAGGTCACTCAGCAGTCTAGGTCCTCATTGTATTTGTTAGATGTACAGTCATGGGAGGGCTATCGTAGCTACTGAATCCAACTGGTATGATTCTAGACTCTGTTTCAGGGACGGTATAGCTAGCTAAGACCAGGTTTGGGCAGCCTCACAATGAACCTGAAATAGGATGGTCTAATAGGTTCACTTTAGTAAGGCATTATTATTGTGTTCAGCTAAACAATGACTTGTTTTTTGGGGAAAGAGATGTGAGTTAGTAACAAGCAGAGTTGCTGCGTTAGTTTGGGTATTAGCTAGCTAGCCAGCAAGATGCATTTGCAAAATAATGGTGGTTCAAAACATTGCTAGACATTTTCTTTCCTTGCTGCCTTGTAGTGTCACAGTAGCGTCATTCTCAACCTTTTAGCAATGGCAAATGGAAATACTGTTAGGAGAGATGGCGACCCGAACACTTTCCAAGAAGTGTATTGGTCCACTTTTTGGACAGTGTGCAGATCTCCATCTCTGCTAACAGTGTTTAATTTGCCCTTGCTAAAAGGTATTCAAATTTTGAAAGCTACACACCTGTAACAAACACTATTTCATATAAAGGACCTTTTTAAAGAGCACAGACGGGACCACCCATTTAAATGAAACAATGGCAGATTTGTACAGTGTAGTTTGGAGCATCAGTGGAAACAAGGAATGTCTCCCCCTCTCTCCCAGGTGGACCTGGCCATCCAGGAGAAGGAGAAGCACATGAATGTGACACGGTGGTTTGACCACGTGCAGCACCACACCGGTGTCCGGCACCACCTACCCCCAGTGTTGGTCCTGAGGAACAGAGTGTACACCAGCGGCCACCACTGAGGTCTTAGGCTGGCTGCCAGGATGGCCGAGGGCCGGCGTGAGGAGTACACAGGCGTGTGCTGACGTCTCAACCTACCTAACACCACTGTGGCCCCCTCCCTCCTTTGCCTTGGAGACATGTGGTTATTTTTCCCTCTGAAACCCCAGGCGAATAACACATGCAATAGAGAAATGATCACAAAGAGATGGATGGTTTGTTTTTGTGTGAGTTGGTTGTTGGGAGTCTGTGTTTTGACTGTAGTCGTCAGGGTCAATGTGCAGGGATAGTCTGAAACGGCCTGAGAACATTCTTACTGATGCCTCTCTCCTAACCTGAGCCTTGAATGTGATAAAGTATTATTAAAAATTACAATTGACTTATTCCTTTGCTATGTCCATTTTAAAGAAATCCCTGCTATTGCGTTTTCAATGTATTAACATTTTCCTCAAACAAAACTAAATATGTCCAGTCCGCCCAACTGTGTGTTCAGCTATGTAATCATCATCCTCCACAGTTGTCCAGTCCACTATCAACTTTCCGCCCTCATGAATTTAGTCTTGTTTCACAAGCTGCTGCCTCTGCTGTTCCACCAGCAGTGTGGGCAGCAGCCTCTAGCTCAGTCACTCGAATCGGTCCGTGTGTTGACGCTGAGGGGGCAGAGGGCAGACTACCAGCTGCCATAGAGGCTCCAGTGCGCCTCTGTCCAACGTCAGAGCCCTGGGTGACAGCCACGCATTGTCATTTCACCCTCTTACCAGGGGGCGGGAAATCCTTTTGTGACAACATCCGAGCGACAATACACACTCAAACCACTCACACAAGCAGACTGGATTTAGCCATTAGCTCTGTCAGCAGTGAAAATCACAGCTAATATACACGACATGATCAAAAGTATGTGGACACCCGCTTGTCGAACGTCTCATTCCAAAATCATAGGCATTGATATGGAGTTGGTTCCCCCTTTGCTGCTATAACAGCCTCCACTCTTCTGGGAAGGCTTTCCACTAGATGTTGAAACATTGCTGTGGGGACTTGCTTCCATTCAGCCACAAGAGCATTGGTGAGGTCGGGCACTGATGTTGTGCGATTAGGCCTGGTTCACAGTTGTTCCAATTCATCCCAAAGGTGTTCGATGGAGTTGAGGTCAGGGTTCTGTGCAGACCAGTCAAGTTCTTCCACATCGATCTCGACAAACCAGTTCTTTATGGACCTCGCTTTGTGCATGTGGTTATTGTCATGCTGAAACACAAAAGGGCCTTTCCCAAACTGTTGCCATAAAGCTAGAATGTAATTGTATGCTGTAGCGTTAAGATTCCTCTTCACTGGAACTAAGGGGCCCGGACCATGAAAAACAGCCCCGGACCATTATTCCTCCTCCACCAAACTTTACAGTTGGCACTATGCATTGGGGCAGGTAGCGTTCTCCTGGCATCCGCCAAACCCAGATTCATCCATCGGTCTCCCAGATGGTGAAGTGTGATTCATCACTTCAGAGAACGCTTTTCCACTGCTCCAGAGTCCAATGGCGGTGAGCTTTACACCACTCCAGCCGACACTTGGCATTGCGCATGGAAACCCATTTCATTAAGCTCCCGACGAACAGTTCTAGTGCTGACGTTGCTTCCAGAGTCCGTTTGGAACTCAGTGGTGAGTGTTGTATCCGAGGACAGACGATTTGTATGTGCTTCAGCACTCGGCGGTCTCCTTTTGTGAGTTTGTGTGGCCTGCCACTTTGTGGTTGAGCCGTTGTTGCTGGTACACTTCCACTTCACAATAACAGCACTTACAGTTCACCGGGGCAGCACTAGCATGTTGGAAAGGTGGCATCCTTTGACGGTACCACATTGAAAGTCTCTGAGCTCTTCAGGAAGGCCATTCTACTGCCAATGTTTGTCTATGGAGATTGCATGACTGTGCTCGATTTTATACACCTGTCAGCAACGGGTGTGGCCGAAATAGCCAAATCCACTCATTTTAAAGGATGTCCACATACTTGTGTGTGTATATCTTGGATTTAATCACAGAGTTTGCACAACAAAATAGTCGTTGACTTTCTTAATTTTGGTACCTTAATCCAGTGTATCAAACTGCTAACTGGTTTGAGTTGTTTCACTTTCACCCAGCCTGTGTTTTGTCATGTAAACCCCGTTTACCCTTCTCCAGGTTTTATATGATCATCTTCCCTATAAGCCTTCCTTATAACATGTATACTGCTTTAATGCTATGGTTTGTGTTATTGAAGTCTACAGAAGGTTGTCCTGTGCCAATAAAAAAAACTAAGGGAAGCAAAGAGGACAGTTGTCTGATCTGGTTCTTTTAATCAATTCGTTTTTCACATTTTGTATGTCCATCGAAACACATTCGTTTTTGAAAATTTGGTGGTTCCGTACATCATCGAACAAAGTGCTGTGTGTTCCCGGAAAGTGTAAACTTGTGAAAGCAAACAAATCCCGCAGTCATTTGAGCAGGCCTTGTGACTAGATTAGGAAGAACATTGCACTACTAGACTATAATAGAACCACTGTCCTGTTGTTTATTTCAGTCCCATTTAGATATCATCACTGCTGCTTTTATCTTTGACCTGTCGCCAAGATTGAGGAGACTGAATTTAAGACTTCAATTTTATGAGTGTATTCACTTGAAATTAGTCTTTCTGAAGTTTTGTGTGCTGACTAATGCTGTAATGTAAAAATGGCAGTGGCATAAGGTCTTCCAGCTTTGCAGCTGATGATCAAACCAAAGTCCCAACAACCCCAGACATGAAGCCACAGCGGGTATCCCAGACAGCCCAATTAGTAGGACCCTCTCCTAGTCATCTGAAGACTGAGGTGCACCTCTCTACAGGGGTGGACTGCCACAATGAGCTCACATTTAGATATTTCCCTCCTGGCAGCGGAGGCAGCCTTCATTTCTCCCACCCCCTGGTCGGTGATAGTTCAGGGGTCAATTGGCCCGGTGGATCAGCAGGGTTCACTGGTGATTTCAGCTCTCACCAGGAGTCCATCTCTCAGTGTGTGGTCCGGACCAGACGCCACCTATCACTCGCTTGTCTTCACTGCCACAGGGGGTTTCATTGTGGGAACGGCATGGGGACAGAGTTCAGGGCCAGGTGGGGTAAAGTCGTGCTACGGACAACTATCTGAAGGACCACACCTCTGTTGGGAATTCACTTGTAAACTAGGTAGGAATGCCACGTTCCACAGGTCAGGAAGTAAATGGTGCCATGCAGGACTTGTAAAAAAAATAAAAAAAAGGGAAGTGCTTTCCCACAGATTCAGGCGGTTTCCAGTAGTAGGTTCCTTAGTACCATCTCCCTAATGTGCGGCAAACGTGTGGAGTATTCACGTGGCATAACGCCCCACGGTGTTAGTTAGAGTGCCATGTCTGCACAGAAAAAAAACCTTTGTTAAGTCTCGTTAACGAGATCGAGAGAGCGGCGCATCCGACGGGACATGTATCTGGCAAAACAGCATTCCCTGATTGATTCAATGAAACAAATCAACACTGTGTGGGGGCGGGTTAGCATGTCATAAGCGCTTTTGACAGGCCTTGCCTTATCATCCCCTTACAGATAGTGACAATTCTACCATGCACCCATAAAGATGGCATCTGATTGTCAATTGCTATTACACGAGTGCAGAGGCGAGGATCAGGCTGCGGGGGGGGTGTGCTGTCATTGGTTCAGACTTCCATTGCTTGAAGGCAAGTTGGGAAAGACATTTTGCTCTAGTTTCCTCTCCTCTTTAAAGGTACAGAGAATCTTATGACATTGTTGAGTGAGCAAGGGTTACATTCCAAGGGTGAATCAATTAAATTCGGTTAAACCAACGTGGAATAGATGTTGAATTGACGTCGGTGCCCAGTTGGTCTGTTGACGGTGTATTATCCTTATCTCCAGACAGCTTCTGTATTAGAAACATAGAATCAATGCAGCTTCTGTATTAGAAACATAGAATCTTAATGTAGCTTCTGTATTAGAAACATAGAGTCAATGCAGCTTCTGTATTAGAAACATAGAGTCTTAATGCAGATTCTGTATTAGAAACAGAGTCTCAATGCAGCTTTCTGTACTAGCAGCATGGAGTCTTATTGCAGCGTCTGTACTAACAGTAAGCTTCAGGGAGGTGAACACTGAATGGGTGGGGGGGAAGGAGTCTTGTCTGAAGTTTTTGTCCTTCGTTCTTCTCTCTGGGGTGCAGCCATGCCGCGGAGCACAGAATGAGCCCAGGTGTGTGGTGAGGAGTTTACGAGATGCACTCACTCACTTCATCAGTCAGAGAGGTGCGGCTGATTCGGCCTAGGTGCTAAAGTGCATGTGTGTATCCCGGGGCAATGGGATCACACCTTAACTCAGCACGGATCACAGACAGCTCCAGAATTAGCCTTTGCTCAACCTCTCTCTCTCCCAACCTGCCTTGTGTGTTCATTCAGGGCGTTGTGGATTTGGCTTGGGGGCAAGGGGTGAGAGGGGCGTAGTGATGTTGGGGGATGGGAGGAATACATACCCGTGCAAGACTCAAGGATTGCGATTCTCCCTGTCTGAATAAGTTCAACCTCTCAGTTTTCTTGTGTGGATTTGTCCTGCGCTTTGTTCTCAAGCTGCAAAAGGATTGGTATTTTTTCTTTAAGACCCCTGCTGTTAGGAGTCAGTGGGGTACGGGTGCAATAACATGCACATTATAAAGGACATATTTTAAATAGAACCAACATGCGACTGGGTCTCCATACATTTTGCCAGGAATTAACTCCTCCAGGACATGTCATGGGCTACACCCTGGCCTTGGGGCATAGTCACTGGATGACAGAGAGGCCACTCGTTGTCCTCATATTCTAATTCTGAAGAATGTGTCGCATATTAGGTCTGCATTTTGTCTCCTACTCTATGCACCCTTGCCTCTCTTCCCCACAGGTCTATGCCACTTAACTTTATACTGCCTTGATGGTTTCTGATAGGATGTCTTCAGGGGGGACTCACTGCCCCGCGAGAAGTGATACCAAAAGTAATTGCATCTGAAGCCCCATGACAAGGGCTATACTTTTAAAAAGCCACTGCTCAGGGAAGAGAGGGCAATAAGCTGAGAGAATGGGGATGCAAGAGGGATGGCTGTAAGCCTCCAGATGCATTCCTGGGTGAAGAGAGGGAACGAGGAGGTCATTGCCCTCAGCGTTACCCTATAATGACCACCCTGGGAATAATAACAACATCTTCATTAACATTTCTGCTCAACTCATCTGCATATCCGTCACCCGGCTCTGAATTTTTAATTTCCGCCTAATTACAATGCCCGTTTTAATTTGGGGTGACTCATTTATTTAAACCTGGAGTTAAATTAGCCTCTTCTCCCAGCACTGTTTCCCTCCTTTTCTTGTCACATTTCCCTAATGCAAAACACACCCTGATACAGATTTAGGAGAACAACACAAGGTTTGATATGATTAACTGTAACTATGTGTTACCTAACTAACCTCTATTCTAAATGCATGTATGTATGAAAGAGGAGGGAGTTTACAGTAATAGTATGTGTTTATCTTCCATTTTAAACCCAAGTTTGCATCTCCACTTTTTACCGAAAGCCACACGATGCAATGACAGTACTTTCGCATATTTGACCTCTGGACTGACTGTATCATAGAAGCCAAACCAATAGACAGTTCCCAGTGTCCACCTCACTGAGCATGGCAAAATGGCAGAGCCCGGGCACAAGGGGAGCCAGCCGGGGTGGCGTTAACGGATGAACCTTGACAGGACATGATTATGAAGCAGAAGTGCACCTTTTACTCGTGCCTGGCTGTTTCCAGTGGGTGGGTATGTATGTGTGTGTCTGTGTGTGTGTGTGTGTGTGTGTGTGTGTGTGTGTGTGTGTGTGTGTGTGTGTGTGTGTGTGTGTGTGTGTGTGTGTGTGTGTGTGTGTGTGTGTGTGTGTGTGTGTGTGTGTGTGTGTGCTTCACCGCTCACTGGCTTGATTCTGGACTGGGGGCATGAAGCTGCAATCTGGTAGAGGGGACACCCACTCACTCACCCGACCGCACTGCTCACTCCACCCCCCCACGTCTCAGTCTTTCCCCTCAGTGAGCCTGCTCTGCTGAACATCAAACTCATGTCATGGGATGGCTCTTTGATTCTTGCAGTCTTAGTCTAGCAATTCAAGTCACCAATGTGAAGGGTTAGGCCCAATTTTTCCATCCTCTCTTATACAAAATGAGTCATTGTGATCTTTGGTGGATTTTTAGTTGATCTTGTAGTTGCTTCAGGAGGTCAGTTAATGGTTCTAGTTAGTGTTAGGGGCTGTTGCATGCTTAGACCAGAAACAGGCTTAATTAATCTGTGTCTGTACAGCCGCCCCTCAGTGTATTAACTAGTCTCGAGTAAACATGCAATAGTGCTTTGTGTCAAGCAGCCGTGGATGAAGGAAAGACAAATGATTGCAACTGCCAAATTACAGAGTGAGTGGGGCACATCTATTCAGAGAGCCTATGGGGCATTCCTCACAAAAGACGGTCTTGAAGTCCTAGGATTTAAGGATACTGTCTTTGAGCCTCGACTAGGGATTTGTTCATGTTGCCACCCCCGACAACAACCCCAGGGGACACACAGGACGGGGGGGACACACCAAGAGGTACGATGTCCTGCAGATGTGTCCCTCTTGGAAACATGACATGACGTAATACAGACATCCAGCATCCTGGCAATGAGCTACTGCTAGGGATGGGGGAGCTCCTCAGTCAATCACACAGCTGATCTCAGGCTCCTTTGAAAACATATATGGTAGAAGCCTGCGTGAAATCGACATTTGTGAGCGAGACAGGACAAAAACGGGGTCGACGAGGCCCCCGTCTTATCTCGTGTTTCCCCACACGCTTTGAACTGGGCGCCAGAAGCCCCGAGGGCAGCGGCGGATTGGTACGCTATCAAAGATGCTGTTGATGGGCTGGATGGATGATGGTTGAAGTTATACGGCCATGGAGATGATGGTATTACAATAGGCCCAGTGTGCTCCTCTAGGACCCACTCTACCGCCGCCTACCACCATCCCCGGTCGTCCCAGGGATGGCCTTCTTTACAGCCCTTGCGGACTACCCTTGTGACTTTCACAACTGTCATGCTGCACTCTGCAGCCATTCATTCATTCTTAAGATATGTAGTGGGTGCTTTTTTGCAAGCATGTTTTTTATTTTATTTTTATTTCACCTTTATTTAACCAGGTAGGCTAGTTGAGAACAAGTTCTCATTTACAACTGCGACCTGGCCAAGATAAAGCATAGCAGTGTGAACAGACAACAACACAGAGTTACACATGGAGTAAACAATAAACAAGTCAATAACATGGTAGAAAAAAGAGAATCTATATACAATGTGTGCAAAAGGCATGAGGAGGATAGGCAATAAATCGAATAATTACAATTTAGCAGATTAACACTGGAGTGATAAATCATCAGATGATCATGTGCAAGTAGAGATACTGGTGTGCAAAAGAGCAGAAAAGTAAATAAATAAAAGCAGTATGGGGGGTGAGGTAGGTAAATTGGGTGGGCTATATACCGATGGACTATGTACAGCTGCAGCGATCGGTTAGCTGCTCGGATAGCAGATGTTTAAAGTTGTTGAGGGAGATAAAAGTCTCCAACTTCAGAGATTTTTGCAATTCGTTCCAGTCGCAGGCAGCAGAGAACTGGAAGGAAAGGCGTCCAAATGAGGTTTTGGCTTTAGGGATGATCAGTGAGATGCACCTGCTGGAGCGCGTGCTACCGGTGGGTGTAGCCATCGTGACCAGTGAACTGAGATAAGGCGGCACTTTACCTAGCATAGCCTTGTAGATGACCTGGAGCCAGTGGGTCTGACGACGAACATGTAGCGAGGGCCAGCCGACTAGGGCATACAGGTCGCAGTGGTGGGTCGTATAAGGTGCTTTAGTAACAAAACGGATGGCACTGTGATAAACTGCATCCAGTTTGCTGAGTAGAGTATTGGAAGCTATTTTGTAGATGACATCGCCGAAGTCGAGGATCGGTAGGATAGTCAGTTTTACAAGGGTAAGTTTGGCGGCGTGAGTGAAGGAGGCTTTGTTGCGAAATAGAAAGCCGACTCTAGATTTGATTTTGGATTGGAGATGTTTGATATGAGTCTGGAAGGAGAGTTTGCAGTCTAGCCAGACACCTAGGTACTTATAGATGTCCACATATTCTAGGTCGGAACCGTCCAGGGTGGTGATGCTAGTCGGGCGTGCGGGTGCAGGCAGCGAACAGTTGAAAAGCATGCATTTGGTTTTACTAGCGTTTAAGAGCAGTTGGAGGCCACGGAAGGAGTGTTGTATGGCATTGAAGCTCGTTTGGAGGTTAGATAGCACAGTGTCCGAGGAAGGGCCAGAAGTATACAGAATGGTGTCGTCTGCGTAGAGGTGGATCAGGGAATCGCCCGCAGCAAGAGCAACATCATTGATATATACAGAGAAAAGAGTCGGCCCGGGAATTGAACCCTGTGGTACCCCCGTAGAGACTGCCAGAGGACCGGACAACATGCCCTCCGATTTGACACACTGAACTCTGTCTGCAAAGTAGTTGGTGAACCAGGCAAGGCAGTCATTAGAAAAACCGAGGCTACTGAGTCTGCCGATAAGAATATGGTGATTGACAGAGTTGAAAGCCTTGGCCAGGTCGATGAAGACGGCTGCACAGTAATGTCTTTTATCGATGGCGGTTATGATATCGTTTAGTACCTTGAGCGTGGCTGAGGTGCACCCGTGACCGGCTCGGAAACCGGATTGCACAGCGGAGAAGGTACGGTAGGATTCGAGATGGTCAGTGATCTGTTTGTTGACTTGGCTTTCGAAGACCTTAGATAGGCAGGGCAGGATGGATATAGGTCTGTAACAGTTTGGGTGCAGGGTGTCTCCCCCTTTGAAGAGGGGGATGACCGCGGCAGCTTTCCAATCCTAGGGGATCTCAGAAGATACGAAGAAGAGGTTGAACAGGCTGGTAATAGGGGGTGCGACAATGGCGGCGGACAGTTTCAGAAATAGGGGGTCCAGATTGTCAAACCCAGCTGATTTGTATGGGTCCAGGTTTTCCAGCTCTTTCAGAACATCTGCTATCTGGATATGGGTAAAGGAGAAGATGGGGAGGCTTTGGCGAGTAGCAGCGGGGGGGGCGGGGCTGTTGGCCAAGGTTGGAGTCGCCAGGAGGAAGGCATGGCCAGCCATTGAGAAATGCTTGTTGTAGTTTTCGATTATCACGGATTTATCGGTGGTGACCGTGTTACCTAGCCTCAGTGCAGTGGGCAGCTGGGAGGAGGTGCTCTTGTTCTCCATGGACTTTACAGTATCCCAGAACTTTTTGGAGTTAGAGCTACAGGATGCAAATTTCTGCTTGAAAAAGCTGGCCTTTGCTTTCCTGACTGACTGCGTGTATTGGTTCCTGACTTCCCTGAACAGTTGCATATCGCGGGGGCTCTTCGATGCTATTGCAGTTCGCCACAGGATGTTTTTGTGCTGGTCGAGGGCAGTCAGGTCTGGAGTGAACCAAGGGCTATATCTGTTCTTAGTTCTGCATTTTGTGAACGGAGCATGCTTGTCTAATATGGTGAGGAAGTAACTTTTAAAGAATGACCAGGCATCCTCAACTGACGGGATGAGGTCAATATCCTTCCAGGGTACCCGGGCCAGGTCGATTAGAAAGGCCTGCTCGCAGAAGTGTTTTAGGGAGCGTTTGACAGTGATGATGGGTGGTCGTTTGACCGCGGACCCGTAGCGGATACAGGCAATGAGGCAGTGATCGCTGAGATCTTGATTGAAGACAGCAGAGGTGTATTTGGAGGGCAAGTTGGTCAGGATAATGTCTATTAGGGTGCCCATGTTTACGGATTTAGGGTTGTACCTGGTGGGTTCCTTGATGATTTGTGTGAGATTGAGGACATCAAGCTTAGATTGTAGGACTGCCGGTGTGTTAAGCATATCCCAGTTTAGGTCACCTAACAGAACAAACTCTGAAGCTAGATGGGGAGCGATCAATTCACAGATGGTGTCCAGGGCACAGCTGGGAGCTGAGGGGGGTCGGTAGCAGGCGGCAACAGTGAGAGACTTATTTATGGAGAGATTAATTTTTTAAATTAGAAGTTCGAACTGTTTGGGCATAGACCTGGAAAGTATGACAGAACTTTGCAGGCTATCTCTGCAGTAGATTGCAACTCCTCCCCCTTTGGCAGTTCTATCTTGACGGAAAGTGTTATAGTTGGGTATGGAAATCTCAGAATTTTTGGTGGCCTTCCTAAGCCAGGATTCAGACACGGCAAGGACATCAGGGTTGGCAGAGTGTGCTAAAGCGGTGAGTAAGACAAACTTAGGGAGGAGGCTTCTGATGTTGACATGCATGAGGCCAAGGCTTTTTCGATCACAGAAGTCAACAAATGAGGGTGCCTGGGGACATGCAGGGCCTGGGTTTACCTCCACATCACCCGAGGAACAGAGGAGTAGTAGGATGAGGGTGCGGCTAAAGGCTATCAAAACTGGTCGCCTAGAGCGTTGGGGACAAGGAATAAAAGGAGCAGATTTATGGGCGTGGTAGAATAGATTCTGGGCATAATGTGCAGACAGGGGTATGGTGGGGCACGGGTACAGTGGAGGCAAGCCCAGGCACTGGGTGATGATAAGAGAGGTTGTATCTCTGGACATGCTGGTCTCAATGGGTGAGGTCACCGCATGTGTGGGAGGTGGGACAAAGGAGGTATCAGAGGTACGGAGAGTGGAACTACGGGGTCCATTGCAAACCAAAACAATGATAACTAGCCTGAACAACAGTATACAAGGCATATTGATATTTGAGAGAGACATACAGTAAGGCATAAAGTGATTGCAGGTCTTGATTGGGAGAGCTAGCTAAAACAACAGGTGAGATAACAGCAGCTAGTCAGCTAACACAGCAACAGCAGGTAAAAATGGCGACGACTAGGCAGAGAGGGTCGGATTAACTACACACAGAGCCTGAGTTAAAACACAGAGCCGACAGATAAAACACAAACAAACATGTGATGGACAGCCAATGTGATGGCCAGGCTATACACACTAGTGAATGATTCCTGTGCCTAATGGGGTGTGTTATTTGCCATAATGTAATTTCACGGGGAGTTACGGCACTGCAAAGTCAATGATATGGATCTTTAGCAAGGCAGGTGTACGAGGCACCTAGTTTTCAATGGATTTGGTATCATCTGGAGAAGAGTATATTCAATGCTAACATAATACCTGAGTAATGTGAGAGGATGAATCAAAACCAATCTGATGAGAACTTCTATTCATTGAAATCTCGATCAATTTCATGGTGCACAGTTAATGCTGTATACTATGGATTGATATTCTTGGCAGTATTAATGTGGATAATTCCAACGACTCGTGACTCATAAAAACTCCCTGGGTCTATGTGGGAATCCAAATGCATTCTCCCCAGTTAAAAATGGTGGATTCGTCTTCAATTTTTGGGGGGGTTGGTTCTTTTTATGGTGACAGTGTGATAGTCCTTGCCCTAGAACCCTCCATTACGCTCATAATATCTCCCTTTCACTCCCTTTCATAAAATATGTCAGCTGTGAGGATGGCGGAAGTTTAGTCAAAGACAGTTGGCGATCACCTCAAGGGACACAGAGAGGAGAGAGAGAGAGAAGATGAGAGAGGGAAAGACGTTAGCAGAGTGCCTCGTGGCTCGTAGCCCCCTGGTCCGCTCAGTGACACCTCTCCCGCAGCCAGCAGGATTAATAACTGGAGCTGCTGCTCCCACTCCTCCCTCGGGGAGGAACCTGGCCTGCGTCCATCCTTACACACACACACACACACCCACTGACACGCATTCAAATTGATACCCACACACACATTTGTTTGCACACACACAGGCATAAGGATACACTCCCACCAGGGTACACACACACATCGGCGCACACACAAATACACAGGCATCAGGCAGGGGGCGCTATCACTGCTCTTTGCCTCCCACTGTCATTGCTGAAGGGCTACTGAATGTAAGCTACAAGACGACATGGTGTAGCAGGCAACAAAGACCTGGACAACCACAGAGCTTCTCCTGACCTGAGGGCTCCCGTCCTTCCTTCCTACCTCACAGACCTCAAGAGTCAGATGGAGAGAGAGGGAAGAGGCACGAAAGTGAAAGAGAGCAACAACTCTGGGACGCACGGACGACAGCATCTCCCTCAAGGAGGCCGCCGTCCCCCACCATGGCGGACACCAGCACTAAACTCCTGTCAGGTCCCATCTCACCCCCCCCCGTCTCCCCCGTCTCTCTCGGGCAGGACGCGCCTCTCCGAAGGGGGTCACGTCACACACAGGGACGGCAGTCACTTGTCCCCCTCTGAGGGGTCTACTGTACGAACATGTCGCCCTGTCCAAAGACGACCCGCTCTTTGATAGAGATGTTTTGCTGGCTAATGTGTACTGTATTTTTTACATGACTCTTATTCTAATATTTTTTACTCTAACAGTTGAGATCTTAGAAAACAGAAATTAAATTATGTTTCAATTAATAATCTGTACTTGAATTTGTAACATCTCGCATCTGTAACACTAACATCTCACGTGGATTTTCCCCCATTCAAAAGCACCTACTGTGTACAGCAGAAGCAAACGGTTCTAATTCATCTATTTTAACTCCTTTCAAGACCTACATTTGATTAAAATAAAATGTCATCAAAAATCCTTTGTCTCATATTATTTCTGAACAATAAAAACAATCTGTTTAGATGTAAATTAAATCATGTTTAAAAATAAAATAATGTTTAAAATGTTCTGTTTTTTTCTTAGAATGAGGACAAGGGAGGGGAAAGGCTTGTTGGAAATGTATTTTTCCACCAACACAGTGCGTCTCTCCTAAGAGACTGCTTAACACTGGCAGTAATCGTAAACTTGCCCCTGGCACTGTATATGTCAATCTGTGTGTGTGTGTGTGTGTGTGTGTGTGTGTGTGTGTGTGTGTGTGTGTGTGTGTGTGTGTGTGTGTGTGTGTATGTGTGTGTGTGTGTGTGTGTGTGTGTGTGTGTGTGTGTGTGTGTGTGTGTGTGTGTGTGTGTGTGTGTGTGTACATCTGCTTGTGTTTTTTTGTGCATGTATATAAAGTGTGTGTGTGTGTGTGTGCGTGCGTGTGAAATGGGATACTCTCCTCCACAGGTCCACACAGAAGGAAGCTCTTCTGTTGTTCCCTACATACTTCTGTTGTTCCCTACCTGCTTCTGTTGTTCCCTACCTGCTTCTGTTGTCCCCTACATACTTTTGTTGTTCCCTACCTGCTTCTGTTGTCCCCTACATACTTCTGTTGTTCCCTACATACTTCTGTTGTTCCCTACCTGCTTCTGTTGTTCCCTACCTGCTTCTGTTGTTCCCTACCTGCTTCTGTTGTTCCCTACATACTTCTGTTGTTCCCTACCTGCTTCTGTTGTTTCCTACATACTTCTGTTGTCCCCTACCTGCTTCTGTTGTTCCCTACCTGCTTCTGTTGTTCCCTACATACTTCTGTTGTCCCCTACATACTTCTGTTGTTCCCTACATACTTCTGTTGTTCCCTACCTGCTTCTGTTGTTTCCTACATACTTCTGTTGTCCCCTACATACTTCTGTTGTTCCGTACATACTTCTGTTGTTCCCTACATACTTCTGTTGTCCCCTACATACTTCTGTTGTTCTCTACATACTTCTGTTGTCCCCTACCTACTTCTGTTGTTCCCTACATACTTCTGTTGTTCCCTACATACTTCTGTTGTTCTCTACATACTTCTGTTGTTCTCTACATACTTCTGTTGTCCCCTACACACTTCTGTTGTTCTCTACATACTTCTGTTGTTCCCTACATACTTCTGTTGTTCCCTACATACTTACATACTTATGTTGTTCTCTACATACTTCTGTTGTTCCCTACATACTTCTGTTGTTCCCTACCTACTTCTGTTGTTCCCTACATACTTCTGTTGTTCCCTACCTACTTCTGTTGTTCTCTACATACTTATGTTGTTCTCTACATACTTCTGTTGTTCTCTACATACTTATGTTGTTCCCTACATACTTACATACTTCTGTTGTTCCCTACATACTTACATACTTATGTTGTTCTCTACATACTTCTGTTCTTCCCTACATATTTCTGTTGTTCCCTACATACTTACATACTTCTGTTGTTCCCTACATACTTCTGTTGTTCCCTACATACTTTTGTTGTTCTCTACATACTTCTGTTGTTCTCTACATACTTCTGTTGTTCTCTACATACTTCTGTTGTTCCCTACATACTTCTGTTGTTCTCTACATACTTCTGTTGTTCCCTACATACTTACATACTTATGTTGTTCTCTACATACTTCTGTTCTTCCCTACATATTTCTGTTGTTCCCTACATACTTACATACTTATGTTGTTCTCTACATACTTCTGTTGTTCTCTACATACTTCTGTTGTTCCCTACATACTTACATACTTCTGTTGTTCCCTACATACTTACATACTTATGTTGTTCTCTACATACTTCTGTTCTTCCCTACATATTTCTGTTGTTCCCTACATACTTACATACTTCTGTTGTTCCCTACATACTTCTGTTGTTCCCTACATACTTTTGTTGTTCTCTACCTACTTCTGTTGTTCTCTACATACTTATGTTGTTCTCTACATACTTCTGTTGTTCTCTACATACTTCTGTTGTTCCCTACATACTTACATACTTATGTTGTTCCCTACATACTTCTGTTGTTCTCTACATACTTCTGTTGTTCTCTACATACTTCTGTTGTTCCCTACATACTTCTGTTGTTCTCTACATACTTCTGTTGTTCTCTACATACTTCTGTTGTTCCCTACATACTTACATACTTATGTTGTTCTCTACATACTTCTGTTCTTCCCTACATACTTACATACTTCTGTTGTTCCCTACATACTTACATATTTCTGTTGTTCCCTACATACTTACATATTTCTGTTGTTCCCTACATACTTACATACTTATGTTGTTCTCTACATACTTCTGTTGTTCCCTACATACTTACATACTTATGTTGTTCTCTACATACTTCTGTTGTTCCCTACATACTTACATATTTCTGTTGTTCCCTACATACTTACATATTTCTGTTGTTCCCTACATACTTACATACTTATGTTGTTCTCTACATATTTCTGTTGTTCCCTACATACTTACATACTTTTGTTGTTCTCTACATACTTCTGTTGTTCCCTACATACTTACATATTTCTGTTGTTCCCTACATACTTACATATTTCTGTTGTTCCCTACATACTTACATACTTATGTTGTTCCCTACATACTTACATACTTTTTTGTTCTCTACATACTTCTGTTGTTCCCTACATACTTACATACTTTTGTTGTTCTCTACATACTTCTGTTGTTCCCTACATACTTACATACTTTTGTTGTTCTCTACATACTTCTGTTGTTCCCTACATACTTACATACTTCTGTTGTTCCCTACATACTTACATATTTCTGTTGTTCCCTACATACTTACATATTTCTGTTGTTCTCTACATACTTCTGTTGTTCTCTACATACTTCTGTTTTTGTTTCTTCTCAGGACAGGAAGCAAAGAATAATTAATAACATTTTATATTAACCCCTCCTCACTAGGAGGGACCAAATCTTTTCAGCATTTCCAATCCCGTGAGCTAATTTGACAGCTCATGGGATGATGCAGATTCCACTTCAGAGAGACAGGTACCCTAGGGCTAGCCAGCTGGATTGTGGATGCTTACAGATTTGGCTCTCCCTTCCTGCTGGGTGTCATCTGTCTCCTTGGTCTCGCGGTGGATAATTTTGTGTCCTCCTGACATCATGTGCCTGAGCAGTCTGTGCCTGGCAGGGCTTGTCTTTCCAGGTTGGCCATCAAACCCAGCCTGCATGCATCTAATCTGACGAGGCACCTCTCCAAATACAACCGCCCCCCGGGCGCCCCCTCTGTCCAACGTCGAAAATCACGGCCCCACAAAAAAACTTCCCATCCTTCAAGACCGCGCGCGGCCCCCGCTCCTCCGACGACATGGTAAAGGGGGAGAAGAGGGGGTGCGGGGTTTCAGAGGGAAGAGGGGGGACTTATTTCGCTCACACAAAGAAAATGTTCCCACTTTCTGTCCCGTGGCTGTCACTTTGATTGCCATCGTGGTGCGGGAGGGTATGCCTCAACAGGTTTGGGCCTCTCCCTGCCTGTTGCCGGCAGTTGACTTGGACACCGCGCCATTCGGATGAGGCAATACTTTGGTTGGATTATCGTTACAGCGGACGTCCCTGTGGGAGAAGTGACAGCACAGCGGCCCGCTAATCTCGGGGACAGCACCAAACCGGGGCCCGCTGAGAACGCTAATCGTAAACGACACAATCGTTCCACTCCAAGGAAAGGCAGTTTACATATCGCAAGATGCGGCTGACAAGGTTGCTTGGCGGATAAAAAATATTTTTTCCCAAAAAGCACATGATGACTACATATGTTGATTTTCAGGCTGAGCTACGTGTCTGCTGCTGCTTCTTGCTGCTTCCTTCCACCGCTCGGCCTCTTGCTTCCTCGGCCCTGGGAGGATGTGACAGCAGGGCAGCGTCATGCTCCACCGTGCCTCGTGAGGTGCCACTATTACCGGGGCTCCAGTTATTTCCTGAGGCCTCTTTCTCTCTCTCTCTCTCTCTCCCTGGCAGAGTTGTGGTGGGCAGCTCAGGAGCAGCCTCCAGGATAGAGTGGCACCAGGACGACTGACCTGTTCAGTGCCCAGGGAGCTGCAGTGAGCTGACTGACTGGCTGAGGAAGAGAGGGGAAGAGGGGGGCAGGTGGGTGTACGGAAGGAGGGGCCCCGCCTAGGGGCCTAGGCAGTGAGTAATCCTCCCCATCCACCCCCTCCGCCCCCCACCTGTTTAGAGCCACAGTCAGTGGCGCTCAGCATGCTGTGAACGCCAAGCACCATGGTCCCTCTGGCCTTCTCCAAGGGCCCAGAGATCATGACCAGAGCCAGAGAGAGAAAGAGAGGAGGAGTGAGTGAGAGAGAGAGAGCAATGTAATGCAACATAATTAAACCCATTGGGTAATGTGAGCAGCACCGTCGTTAGGGGCTGTGTGGAGGGGGAGAAAAAAAGAGCTGTGTTTTCTAAGCCATCACCATGCTAACAGGCCCGATGGGTATGTTTTGTAAACCACTCGTACAGACCTCCCACAGAACACTCACCGTTTGTCTAAGGACTCAATGCTCCAGGACCTCAGCCAATTTACTGCAGTCTGAGCAAGTGAAGAGCAAGCCTGTGGTTTCACATGCTGTGTGTGGAGGTCTATGAGAACAAAGCTATATGCTATGGAGGGAAATACTTAAGCAATAAGGCATGAGGGTGTGTGGTATATGGCCAATATACCACGGTTTATGGATGTTCTTATGCATGACACAAAGCGGAGTGCCTGGATACAGCCCTTAGCCGTGGTATATTGGCCATATACCGCAAACCCCCGAGGTTCCTTATTGCTATTATAAACTGGTTACCAACGTAATCAGCATTCAGGGCTCAAATCCGGTTTATAAAGAGAAATAAATGACATGTACATCTAACTAACCTGTAACCTTTAGTTAATTTAATTAATGTATAGTTAAATATGACTACACATTTGAAATTGTATAGGAATTTCTTATAAAACATTTAATGTTAAGCACATTGTTAAAGTATTGAACATTTTTTACACCTTTTATTCAGAAATAGTGTAGATGTTATTTATTCTGTAAATATTTCCGGAAACTTTTTAAAAATGTAAAAAAAAAAAAAAATGTACTATTTGAAAACACTACACTTTGTGTTATTTGGCCTTGAAAAGCTATTCTATTTCAGAACGGGTGTGCAACGAAGAGATCACCCCTGTTGCTGTATTCACTTAATAGACCTGTGAGACATATGAGTCGAAACACATGACATGGCTCATGCAAGGGACTATCGCATGCGAACCTAACTGGAATCTGGGAACACAACCCTGGCAGATAATAATGGGCAAAGACAGTGTCATCGTTCGTGCAGTTTTTTGTGGCTTTAGTTCAGTTTGCGGTCCTCACTCCCAATATGTAGGCCACATTTCTTTAGGTGTAATTAATTCACTCTCAACTATAAGAAAAAAAATGACATCCTATTCATCCTTTTACATAAAGTCAATGAAAATATAATTAATTTAAAAAATATATTTCATTACAAATGTACCAGTGAAAAATAAGGTATATATAATTCAACAACTGTAAATTAATAATGTGGGTCTATGCTTTATTGAGCAAATTGACATTGGCAGTTTTTATATATATATATTTCATGGCTGTTGATGTCTAATTACATTTTTACCATCACAATAATAATGTTATACTCTTAAACTCTCAAATTCTGCGAGTGTACTACAATGTATCTATAATACAATACATTACATTGCAGCCTATTATACATAAGTATTTTTAGTCTTTAACAAAATATTTGATCTATCATAAATATTATTTGCCTGCACAGCTGCACATCAAGGGAATATTGGTTATGTCGTTGTCATACTGTGTAGTGTGTACGTGTTGTTTTGTCATTATTTCATGCTCATCTGACCTTGTTTGTAGGCAATCAATTTAAAAGCACCCCAACTTATTTTCACGAACGTCAAAGTTTACTAAACGCACTCTTTTTCCAATGGGCCTTGGAGCACTCTGGGATGGCAGTTAATCAATTGCCACAAGAACTGCTCATGACTGCAATATCTAGTAGCCTCAGATCAAAATCAATGGGGCGGATAGGCTAACAACTATTTAGCTAGGACGGTAATTAGTGCATGTCTGAAGACTTTCTTTTATGTGGAAGTGACAATTGTGAGTAAATGCGGCCACCTCTTTTAGAACAAATGTTGGAAGTCTGAACATGCAACACTAGCCCCCAAACAACCCCGTTCTTAATGTGGTCTTGCCAGGAGTCCTTGTCTCTAAATATGCCTACACTGAGAAGAGGTGTTATATTTACATTTAGATTTAGATACTAAATTAATTTACTAAGCAGTGTCTCATTAACCAGACTGGCAATTATAAAACTGGACCTTGTTTTCACCTAGTGGCAAATTATGTGAACAGACTTTTTCTTCAGTAAAACAAGTCTTCCTCTCCTCGCCAGAATTAGCATAACATCAAGTGATACTCTCAAACTTCTTCTCTGTATATTATATCTGCATGACTTTTGAAGAATGAGCCCACTAAATCATCTAGTCTCTACACGTACTGTACTTTGTACTTATCTTTGGCTCATTCATCCCCCTTCCTCTCCCCTGTAACTATTCCCCAGGTCGTTGCTGTAAATGAGAATGTGTTCTGTCAACTTACCTGGTAAAATAATGGTTAAATAAAAATACAACTTGGTGGTCTTTGTGGGATACAGTGGCCCATAATATTATAGTATTTAATTTACTGAAGTTAATGTACTATTGCACAAAAACAAGGAGATGGGGCGTGTAGTGTATAATCTCACTTTTAAAGTCATATTCAGATATCTACTATTTCCTGCTATGGCTGACATTGTACACACAGCATAATGTTTCAATTCTAAATCCATGGCAGATACACACAATAAGGTATCACATGATGAAATCCCTCTAAATGATGGCCAATCCTTCTAATTACCACTGTCGTCAACCTGAATGGGGTGCGGGAATTCTATAGATGTAAATGGACTATCACTCTGTTATGAGACACTTCAATTTATTGTATTATAGGCAATGCAGAGGTGACTCATCAGCCACATCCTCAGTGTTAGACTTTATGTGGCTGTGGGGAACTCACTGATAAAGCCACACCATAGAACAAGACTGACATCTGCAGTCCTAACTCATGCAAGACCTCCTGTCCTCCATCATTATCATTGCATTGAGATTTACACCCTGAAATAAATGGCATTTCGTCAATAACAATACAGCTGTTTAAATGCCTTATCATACACACAGACACACACAGAGAGAGAGAGAGAGAGAGAGAGGGGAATTTGCACATCATTATAACACTGTACATCGCCATAATATGACATTTGAAACTTCTGTGAGTGTAATGTCTACTGTTCATTTTATTGTTTATTTCACTTTTGTTTATCTATTTCATGTTTCCCATGCCAATAAAGCCCTTTGAATTGAATTGAGAGAGAGAGATTAAATACTAAACCATTGAAGATGGAAATGTGCTGCTAAATGTGTAGGCTACACCCATAGTATACATTCACAAAAGTGATGATTGATGCTACGGAACTGTACCTACTGGTACCTTAGAATTAGCATTGGTATGCCTCTAAGTGTGCTCCCCGTTTTGGGAGGTTTGGTTTGATCCAAGACCTCGTACCCGGAAGTAGTGTGAATATTTACATCAGCTGACGTCAAATCAACTGACTACAATTACAGTTTAGGTTTTTGTTAGAATAACCAAAAATATATGCACATTTACTTATGATAACTTGCATGTAAATAGCTACTAAGCATTTATATCTTCTGTAGCTAGGCTATAGCGAAAAGAGGTTGCTAAAGCCAGCTTACTCAATTCTAAACAAAGTAACGTTATTTCACGTGTTGTCGGGATTTGTGTGTTTTAACGTGTGACTATGGACAAGCTAGCCATAGGTGAGTTCATTATTATGTTGCAGTTACCATACATCGCATTTAACTTAGCTAGCTAACCTACATAACTCGAGAGAGTCATATGTTGCAGAATGTACGAATACTGGGTGCCAGTCTTTTTAGCTAGCTAACATTTCACTCCATGTATGTACAACATTTTAGTAATTTTAGCAGACGCTCTTATCCAGAGCAACTTACAGTAGTGAGTGCATACATTTTCATACTGGTCCCCCGTGGGAATTGAACCCACAACCCAGGCGTTGCAAGCACAATGTTCTACCAACTGAGCCACACAGGACCAATTACTCTGTGTCAAATGCCAAAGATTTTATTTGTATGTTTAGCATGACAGGAGTGGCAAGGATTGGAATGATAGCCAAACGGACTGGTACCAAGACTAGTAGCCTCTAACCTGGTCCCAGATCTGTTAGCCAACCTCCAAATGGTCCCAGATCTGTTAGGCAGCCTCTAACCTGGTCCCAGATCTGTTAGGCAGCCTCTAACCTGGTACCAGATCTGTTAGATAGCCTCTAACCTGGTACGAGATCTGTTAGCCAACCTCTAAATGGTCCCAGATCTGTTCGGCATCCTCTAACCTGGTCCCAGATCTGTTAGGCAGCCTCTAACCTGGTCCCAGATCTGTTAGGCAGTCTCTAACCTGGTCCCAGATCTGTTCGCCAACCTCTAAATGGTCCCAGATCTGTTCGGCATCCTCTAACCTGGTCCCAGATCTGTTCGGCATCCTCTAACCTGGTCCCAGATCTGTTCGGCATCCTCTAACCTGGTCCCAGATCTGTTAGGCAGCCTCTAACGTGGTGGCAGATCTGTACGAACATGGTCCCAGATCTGTTAGGCAGCCTCTAACCTGGTCCCAGATCTGTTAGGCAGTCTCTAACCTGGTACCAGATCTTTTAGATAGCCTCTAACCTGGTCCCAGATCTGTTAGGCAGCCTCACCGTGTCCTTGTGTAGTTTCCTTTTTTTCTCAATTCAGGAGCTAAATTGAAATGTAATTCTAATTTGACTGTCAATGACAGATATGTGGAACATTTTACAATTTTTCCTCTAAGGTGGGGACACAATTCCTTGAGTTTAAATGGAATTGACCACAGTGTTGACTGCTAGCCCTAGTCCTCCTACGATAGAAAATAAAGTTGTTTCTTTTCAATATATCTGACACAGAGGAGGCTGGTAGGAGGAGCTATAGGAGGTTTCCATATGTTTGAAGCACTTTCCATTTATTCCATACCAGCCATTACAATGAGCCCGTCCTCCTATAACTCCCCCCACCAGCCTCCACTGATCTGACATGATCAATTACTCAACATGACATGTTGATGGTTTGTGTCTCCCATTAGATGTTGGTGATATTCAGTCCAGGCTAATGGCCTGTCGTACAAGGGGAGATCTGCTATTTTGTGAATTTGAGGTAAGTTTTTAGCTTGCACCATAATATGTCATTTGACCAATTGATTAATTGTAATTTGATCTTTGCTAACATACACGTTTTTGTGATTTTTTTTTTAAGGAAAAACATGGATTCAGAGAGAGACGTTTCCTGGACAACCTGAACAAAATGGTGGTGGAGACCAATGAGCAGTCGTTGCCCAAATGTTCAGAGCACATGCATAGGCACCTCTGTGAGGCCCTCACACGATGTAAGCCCCTTCCTGACCTAGCCAGTGTATTTTTCAATTGCTAACCATTGCAGTTGTAATATGGACTGATTGAATGCTATCGTAGTGTTCTCCAGATTACTTGACTGCGTTGTATTATTTCAATGTGCCTTACTGATAAAGCTGGAAAGTAGTTGAATGTAACATTGTTCATTGTGTTTTTCTACAGTGGAGGATGGGAATCACACGTCACACAGGATCCAGGAGAGGGAGCTAGAGGCAGACCAAGTAAAGACACAGGCTCTCTTCAAAGCCCATGAATTACCAATAGTGATTTAACCATTCACAGGCATGGATTGTGACAACAGACCAGGGCCCAGTTTCCCGTTATCGATGGAACTTAGGCTTACGAGTGTATGAACAATGCATCGTACAACAACCGAAGAAGTCGCTTATGTTTCCCAAAACACTAAGCAGGGAGAACTTTCACTAAGTCTGTCGTTGGAGCAGGTGTCATTACTGATAGGATGGAAAGAAAGGCAGCGCTGCTCACGGATCAGCTTGGTCCATTCAAATCTTACCTTAACATTATAATTATTCCACAATACTGAGGAAGGATCAGCTGCTGCTCCTAGAGAGCTATTATCACATATAGGCTATGGCTGCAAATATTAAGGTGGCTTATTAACCTAATGCTTATGCCCAGCCTACACATCATTGCTCGCATGTTGTTACACATCATGAAATATATTTAGGCAAAAATTACAAACAGTAGCCTACAATTAGCCAAATAGAACTCAATTGATTGAACAAGAAATAGATTTCAATATGATTGAAATGTGTAGGCTTATGTAGTCTATACTGTATTTACCTTTTATTACAGTCATCTGGGTTTTCATTTGAAGCATATTTTTATTCTTCGCTTGTCTGTAACATACAAAGACTTTGGTAACTTTGTAGTCAACTTTGTTCTGAATTTATAGGCGTTTACAGAGAGACAGATAAACATCTTGAGTCTGTGTTTAGCAGAGATCTTCTATGTATAAAGTTATGTGGAAGGGCAAAAAAAGCACCTAACAATGCACTTAGCTGTTCTAAGAGTGGTCTGAGACAGTTAGTAAATAAAGATTGTTTTCAAGTGCAACATTAGTTCTAATGGGTTTGGGAAAACAACTCGGGGATTTACCAATGCTCCTACAAAGATTCTAACGATGAACTTGGTTTTAAGATGCTTTCGGGAAACCGGGCCCAGGGGTGGATCATTTGGCATCTAACAGGAGATGGCTGTTTGAAACAGAGTGCCACCCAAATCTCCCCAACAAGAGTGTTTTCATTTCCAATTTCATTTTTGTCTAGTTCAGATTTTTTTTGGTCTTCGAGCCTGACCCAGATCCTTGCGTGTTGTGCACCTTAGAGCACCTAGTTGCAGGTGACCATAGACAGACAGAAGGAGGACTGGGACAAGTGTCTAAAGGACCAGCAGCGGTTGAAGGAGGAGGTGGACGAGGAGCATACCAAGGCCATCGGACGCCTCAGCATCATGTACAGCAACATGAAGAAGAATCTGGCCAAATTCTCTCACTTTTAATCCTCTGTGTGTCTGTCTGCTTGAAATTAAGTTGTTGAATTTGATTGATGCGGTACTTAGTCATTGGCACTAACAGAGGACTTCTGAGGACAAAAGTCAACAGTTTCCAGATCACAAATGACAAAGTGTGATTAACAACGTGGCATTTTCACAGCCCTTCAAAATCACAATTTTCTGGCCTAAGCACATGGAATATGTATGTCAAGCTCTGGAAAAATGTCATTTTTAAACCATAAATTACATGATTGTTCCTTGGCTGCTAAACTTATTTTTTAATGGAATTATGCTAGGAGGTGTTGATAGATGTGTGTTTTCTATGGTAGGGCAGATTTTCAAACCGTCAAACAATTTTGGCAACAGGGATCTTGATCCAGGAGGGGATTGAATGTCTCCGCTGTAACCAAGAAACTTGATCTTGACATCTGGCCACTTAGCTAGCCAGGTTATTATTATTATTATATATATATATTTTTTACCTTTATTTAACTAGGCAAGTCAGTTAACAAATTCTTATTTACAATGACGGCCTAAGTTAGCAAACCAAATGCATAGCTGGAGCCCTGAGTTTGATATAATTTGACACATCTTAGATTCCTTATAGTTATACTTATAGATATAAACAGTGGCGTAGCACGCAACCCCCCCCCCCCCCCCCCAAAAAAAAAAGTTTGAACAGTATTGAAAGTCATACCGTTGGTATTTTTAAATACCCCGGTATATGGTATCAACGGTATATTGCCCAAACCTAGTGTTTCCCTCCAACTGAATGAGAAAAGAAACTGGATTTTGCCACTGATTTAGATATTTGAAGCTTCAGGCGAGTGAAAATGTTGAATGTCAGAAGTGCTATTCAAAGCTGGGTTGTCAACGGCACAGGTCAACATCTCAAACTTTACTCACTGAGCAATTTCCCCAACTATGCGTGCCTCACCAACTCTTCAGATTAGGGTACAGTGAACCTTTGACATCAAGTACAACTAGCAACATCTCAAAATAAGTAAATCAGAAATGGTTTTACTGAAGCAGGCTCAAGCTGTCAGAAATTGACATTATTTAGTGGTGTTTTCCTGGGCCTCTTATGTACCTTGTTAAATGGAGAGGTATACTTGTAGCGCTGTATAAAGTGTTTTGTTTAAGGACAGTATTTGCACTGGGCAATGGCATGCTGTTTAGACTGATGGATGGATGGGCACGCTGACACATTCCTGACCTGCTGGGAACAGGATTAATCTTGGCAGAAAGTGACAGAGCAAATATTTTAAATGGCTCTCATGAACACAGAATATGGGCACGGACGCTTTAAATAAAACTTCATTGTTGCGTGGGGGGGATGCAGACCTCATCAATCAGTATAAGTAAAATAAAGCGTTGCTAAACTCTGCATGACTCAAGTGTGTGTTTTTTTTCTCTCTCGACTCGAATGTATACAACGTAGTTCAGCAATGCCTTTGACATGTCTGACAGCCGGCCTCGAAACGAGGCCCAGTATCCAATTTCAGTATGAGGTTGAGGCGCAGTCTTTTTCATTTTTGTTCGTGGTGACCCCTTTCCCTTCTGCCCCGATGGCAGCTGCTGTCCGGTTACCCTGGGTCACCCTCTGTGAGTGACTGACATCAGGGCAGGGCCGGTGTGTCATCAACAGAGATCAGAGAGGGCCCAAACGTGCCAGCAGATGTGGAGGTATAGTAATGTAGACAGGGGAGCCCTGACGTCCCAGCCAGCTAGAGCCAGACAGGGCATCACCACTTAACGAGGAGTGACAATCCGGAAACGCAGCTCACCTCCGCCAATCTTTCCTCTGGCCCTGTTTATTTCTTCGGTTTAGTGAGAGAGAAAAACTGCCTGGGTATATTCCCAAAAGGTCAACAATAAAGTCAGTGTTAGGTATTCATGAGAAAGTACTGTAAGCCCTTTGCCCCTATTAAGTCCTCTGGTGTGGTGAGAATCTGGTGCACCCCTAATGTAAGTCTGGAGGATGTCACACTGTACTGTACATAGCAGATGTCCACTCAAGGGAAGCATGGCCTGCGGCGGTTCTTACTCAAAGTACCTCTGAAGCGTGGGCGTCCCGTCTTTTGCCAGATACACTCACCGTTCCGGGAAGTAGAGTGTGGAGCAGATTGGACACCGAATGACCCCGGCGTTATCGTCCCTCCGGCCCACCGCCACGTGGAACCAGGGCTTGTTATTCATCTCCTATGTTTACGAAGTCATTGCGTTCTTCCTGTTATGGAAAGAGAGTGGCGATCCCAGTCGACGAGCTGGCGGCCAACATAAATTGTCAGGGAAAAAGCACCCGGAGCACGTCAGGGTGGGGGGGTGGGTGACTATGGAAACACAGATTAGAAAATGTCTGATCACAGCCTGCCTCCATTTCTCTGAAACAAAAGAGGGGCCACATCCATTGGAATGGCGTTGATGGCGTGTGATTCAGGATGGGTTTGGAGGTTGCACAAGAGTGGAGTGGATAGAGATTCCCTAACCTCTGATATCACTTTCTTATTGAATATACCTAATATAACCCAGGTGCATTGAGATAGTCTCTTCTTCGATGGCCTCCACTCCGTCTGAAGTGGAGAATAAAGAATGGAGGGCTGTAGCCGTTCCAGTCTGCAGCTCTATTGTCCCAACTCCCAGCGTTCTCACACATTTCAGAACCAATAAACCCTCACTGAACTGCTGCTTCTGAAAGCCTGAAAGGGGCCCTTGGCAGTACCCCCCCCCCCCCCCCCCCCCCCCCCCAGTGCACTCTTCAACTTCGTCAATGAGATTTCACTCTTCCTTGCGAGGGGGCTGAAAAGGAAAACTATTTTAAAAGTCAGTGATGGAACAATGTGAGGTGGAGGACATTCATTACAACAGCTCCTTGAGATGTAGCTTCTGTACAAGGAGGACATTCATTACAACAGCTCCTGAGATGTAGCTTCTGTACGTGGAGGACATTCATTACAACAGCTCCTGAGATGTAGCTTCTGTACGTGGAGGACATTCATTACAACAGCTCTTGAGATGTAGCTTCTGTACGTAGAGGGCATTCATTACAACAGCTCCTGAGATGTAGCTTCTGTACGTGGAGGACATTCATTACAATAGCTCCTGAGATGTAGCTTCTGTACATGGAGGGCATTCATTACAACAGCTCCTGAGATGTAGCTTCTGTACGTAGAGGGCATTCATTACAACAGCTCCTGAGATGTAGCTTCTGTACATGGAGGGCATTCATTACAGCAGCTCCTTGAGATGTAGCTTCTGTACGTGGAGGACATTCATTACAACAGCTCCTGAGATGTAGCTTTTGTATGTCCGCTCTCCTCCATTGTATCATATAATAGGCCTCTCACTCAATTACTGTGGGGTCCAAATTAAAACGGCAATGAACAATTGGGTGTGCTCCCAAGTTAATAACCTAGTATTACAACACCACAGGGAGCCAGTGGATGGGTCCTGTGGGGTTGCTGATGCACATGGTAATATGAATTCTTTGGCAGTGGCAAACGATCACCCTGAGAATTACTAAGTGGCGAGAATAAGCTCTGAGGGCTTACATTTTGGTAATTTAGCAGACTCTCTTATCCAGTGTGATTTACAGTTAGTGCATTCATCTTAAAATATGTGGTTGTCCCACCTAGATATCACAGTCATAGTAAGTACATTTTCCCTCAATAAAGTAGTTATCAGCACAGTCAGAGCTAGAAGACGGGGGAGGGGGAGTATATTGCGAGTGTTAGTTCACAAATGGCTTTTTACATTTTTGGGGTGCTGTGGGATTATTTAAGATACTCTTTGAAGAGGTAAGATTTCAGATGTTTTTGGAAGATGGGCAAGGACTCTGCTGTCCTAGCTTCAGGTGGAAGCTGGTTCTACCATTGAGGTGCCAGATCAGAGAAGAGCATGGACAAGGCTGTTCGGGAGCTGCCCTCCCATAGGGGTGGGAAGGTCAAGAGACCAGAGGTGGCAGAATGAAGTGCTCGGGTTGGGGTGTAGGGTTTGAACATAACCTGAAGATAGAGAGGGGCAGTTCCTCTTGCTTCTCTGTAGACAAGTACCGTGGCCTTGAAGTGGATGTGAGCTTCAACTGGAAGCCAGTGGAGTGTATCGAGGAGTGGGGTGACATGGGAGAACTTGGGAAGGTTGAACACCAGGCGGGCTGCAGCATTCTGGATAAGTTGCAGGGGTTTGATGGCACAAGCGGGGAGCCCAGCCAACAGCGAGTGGCAGTAGTCCAGAAGAGAGATGATAAATTCCTGGATTAGGACCTGAGCTGCTTCCTGTGTAAGATAGGGTCGTACTCTACGAATGTAGTAGAACTTTGATAACTCCAACACCATGGAGTTATCAACCGTGATGGAGAGGTCTTGGAGCGGGCAGGCATTCCTAAGGGAGGAAGAGCAGCTCCGTCTTGTTGAGGTTGAGCTTGAGGTGGTGGACTAACATATCAGCTGAGACATCTGACAGGCACGCAGAGATGCGTGTCAGAAGGGGGGAAGGGAAAAAAGTAGTTGAGTGTCATCCGTATTAAGATATTTATATTTTTCTGAGGGGAAGTATGGTTATCCTCAGACACTGCCAGTTTAAAAAATGAGAACGAGGTGGCATATAAAAGCAATTAGACAGGGATTCAAATGGAATTCTCTCACTCACACTTCACCTGGAAAATACCCAATAGGGGTACATTTTGTCTACATTTTGTCATGTAGTGTTTTTGGTCGTCCTGCCAAGTCCAATAAACCCAGATAAGGGCCAGCAAAAACAAACACTTTCCTCCGGTCAGTCAATAACAGCCAGAACAATGGCCAGCGAGGATGCTGGGAATGGCTTGTCATCGCTGGCCGGCCTCTACTGGGAACATGCCGCTTGTTGTCGTCTACAAGTTGTGGAATGTCTGGATCCTTTGCCAACTACATACCTCTTCAGATGTTTTCTTTCCTTTCATATAAAATGTACTATTTATAAATAATGACTCTTTGAAAAGGTTTTTGTCACCCCCAACGTCTAACCAATGTAGGTTCCAGATATTTTTGTCTGGCAGGCTATTGGGTCATTCCCATGGCCGGAAATCTCCCAGGTATTCCTCTTCTACGCCCTTCTCTGTGTCGTTGGGAATGACGACGGAAAGGGGAAAAACCATTATGATTCCTCTGTGTCTCCCTGTAAGTTAGTTGATAAGAGGATATAGTCTGTGTCTTCAGGGGACAGTGGAGATCTGTGGTTGTTATCAGACGGGTGTTTTTAAACTACTGCTTATTGTTCGATAACGGGTAACGGATGAGCTTTTAATGACCACAATAACAGTGACCTCTACAAGCTACCCGTTATCAGTCACAATACAGAAGAATGTGAAGAATTAGCCTAATTCTGAGAGTTTCAAGAATGTCTCTCAATCAAGTATGCGTCAAACATCGTTAGACCACGATACCCGAAGTCAAACGCAAGTGTGGCCTGAAACCGAAGGACCATTTTTAACAAAGGACAGAAAAGGCCACAGTATCTACCACCTGCTTAATGGAAAAAATTCCACCACAAAATTATCATTTGGTATTTGTTTCATTAGTCCATTGTTGACATAGTCCCAAAATGGTTTGCTTGTCAGCAATCAAGTTTTCAAGATATGTACCTTTTAAAATGCAAAAATCATCCCCGTATGATGCAAAATGCACGTGGGGCAACTGCCCCCCCACCCCCTGTAATTTTCACAGAAACCTCTGTCACCCATTTTTTCCCCCAACACCTTCCCTTGCTGAATTTAAAAAATATATTTTGTGTGTTGGGGGAAACTGCCCCAACCCCCAGCAATCCAATGTGAGTCAATGGTAGGCCTACCTTAAAATCATGTCTACAAGTAACTTAATTAAGTTACACAGTCATATTTTACATACTTTAGGATGATTTGGACTTTACATCAAAACCTTATCATAGTGAGGATATTAATAGTGAGATGGGAAATGCCATTTTGTTTCAATATCTAATTTATTTAATTAAGATACCTAGACCATAGCTTTTAATAAGAGTTCATTACAAAAACAAATAAAATAAAATGTATAAAATAGATTTTAACACACTAATCCTTGGGGCCTTAAAGACATGCTCCTGTACTTTGGCAACATGAACATCATCCATATTGTAATGATGTAATTGTAATGATGGGGCGGTGAGTCGGAAGCAGGAGAAACGTTTTAAATAAACCAAGAACACGACGCTAATATAAGGCAGTAGTCCGATACACAAGAACAATACCAACTGGTGAGTGAACCTGGGAGAGTGACATATAAAAGGGAGGAAATGATGAAGGTAATAGAGTCCAGGTGTGAATCATAATGATTCACGTGTGCGCAATAATGAGTGCCAGGTGTGCGTAATGATGAATCCCAGGACCGGCGGTTAGTACTCTGGCGACGTCGTACGCTGGAAGGGGAGAAGCAGGAACAGAAGTGACACATACATCAAATTTTTACCAAACTTTTCTTTTTTTGTGTCAGCAATTGGTTCATTGTTCTAATCGCTCGGCAGTTATCCCACATGACCTTATCTGAGTGAACAAAAACCCAGTACACCAATACATTAATTAGGGCATGTTGGGATAAACTTGTTTACTTTGCCTGATTTACCTCTAAACGTAGTACTTAGTGTTGTACAGTAGGCTGAATTTACATCCTCCCTTGAAAATGTTTCCCGTTTTGATGTCGTGAAATAAAGGAAATGATTTAATGAAATCTATTGTTAAACGATCATGGGGAAACCATTTCCCAACCTTTTTATCAGTTATTTATCGCTCGTTGTCGGCATATTGATGATTTAAGGAAATAATTCAACAAACAGAGATGTAATAGCTGGACGTAATATAAAAGATGATTCAGGAGCCTTCTCCTGGTGAGTGAAGTAGCAGGGACGGTAAGCTAGGCAAACACCATGGTGATCTTCCCTCTGTCAGTTTCTTTCAGTTCCTCTCTGAGGTCAAATTGGATCACACGGATCATCGATAGAGTGCTGTATTGCTCTCATCTCCTCAACATGAACCTCTCCAAACGTTGGAGGATGCTCACGTATTCCCAGGCACACACTATGCATTATACTGGGAACGGTTCCCAGTCGGTATTTTCCTTTTGACATCAGGCCTTTCATTTTAGCTATGAATTATGTTATAATATTCTGGTCAAGATCAGGCCATTGTGCATGGGATCCCGGCTAGAGTGGATTTTTTTCTACCGTAATATTGGAACCACTCCGTCCAGATGCTCCATCATTGTGAGTAGCCCTCTCCTCTAAACAGAAGGTTCCGGAATAAGATCTCTGAAGCACATCTCATATCCAACTAGAAACAAGCCCTGAAACCCAATAAATCAATCAATTGCGTTTTATAAGGGGGTGTGTTACCCACTCAGGAAATGGAGTATTCCTGCTGTTGCTTAGCCACCTTGTATCATGCTGAGTAGGAGACTGACAGCACAATGAGTGTGTGTATGTGTGCGCTGTGTATGTGTGTTTACACAAGCTTACAAATGCATATGCGTGCATGCAATTGTGCATTTGTGTCTGTGTGTGGCACAGCTCCAAATGATAGAACCCTGTGTCTGAGTCAGTCTCCCATCCTCGCTGATCCTGGGAGGCCCAGGCCGGGCCGAGTCTCCCATCCTCGCTGCTCCTGGGAGGCCCAGGCCGGGCCGAGTCTCCCATCCTCGCTGCTCCTGGAAAGCCCAGGCCGGGCCGAGTCTCCCATCCTCGCTGCTCCTGGAAAGCCCAGGCCGGGCCCAGTCTCCCATCCTCGCTGCTCCGGGGAGGCCCAGGTTGGGCCCAGTGTCCCATCCTCGCTGCTCCGGGAAGGCCCAGGCCGGGCCCAGTGTCTTAGCAGAGGAATACCTAGGAGTGGGCTTTTCCAATAAAGGAAACTCTCTTTCAGGGCCCTATGACGGCCTTAAGTTTTCATCCTATCCCTCTCTGAACCCAAGTGGGCCGCTTCATCTCGGGCTGGCTCTCAGCCCCTAATGACTTTACCTTGAGGAACAGAGGCCTGGAGCTAAAAGCAGCATTACTCATGTCCTGGCCGCCCATGTTAAGTGCGCGACGCACTGCTATCGTGTCATTCGGTTAAGAACCTGGCCCTGCAGCCGTGGGACTCAACAGAACACTCTGGTCTCTGTCTCTGACAGGCTGGGATCGTCATGTACGAACATTGTCTGAACTGATACGTAACGTCTGTTGTTGTTTGGAGTGGAGTCATCTTCAGTCACTTCAGGAATAGTCCCCAGTGGTCATGACACAATTAAAGCAGGGGTAGAAGAACTTTCAGGGCATGTAGAAGGAGTTTTTGTATTTGTCATCCATTATACCAAGGTGTTAGCCTACTCCTTTGTACTTTGTATGTCATAACATTTAAAAACACAACAACAAAAAAGCATTATATCACCATAGGTCATTTTAACCTGTCAAATTTCAGACCCTGGCAGCACTTTGTTTTCCATAAGTCTTGTCTATAAATTTAAACTTACACTCAATACGATATACCCTGTTGTATTGTTGAGGGCTAGCAAGCCTGTCAGCAGCAGTTGTGTGGGGCTGGAGCCTGCAGCAGGGCTGAGTCCTCTAGCAGGAGCGGAGGGATGGAGGGTGGGAGGTAGGACCCTGGACCACAGATCAAAGTAGCCACAGTGAGTGGAAGCCCTGAGCAGAGCACCTGCTCCTGCCTCGCCGGCCGACCAAGTCGAACACATTATTCCACCAGCCGCGCTGTTTAATGGCTTCTGTGGGGACCCCGAGAGTGGAGGGTCATCCAGGGCTGCCTCATGCTACGCAGGTACAGGCCATACACACACACAGTACACACATTCTAATAACGCAAACACAGAGACAAACTCACACAACAGACTCACACATAAATGCACATGCACACACCTGGGCTTAGCCTAAGAGGAAAGCCTTTGCTGCCCCCACGCTCCGATTCTGTTACACAGCGCTCTGGTGAGGGGAGTGTGGTTATGCTTGGCCTGAGATCAATAATGAGCAGAGAACAAATCATCCTAAGGAAAACAGTAAACATCTGTTTTGAGACTTGGCCACCTTTCGTTGGCAACGTCAGGCTAACTTCAACAAGGCTGGTCTTCCATGAGCGAGTGAAGGAAAATAAAAACAAACCTCGACGTAGGGCTTAAGTGTCTTGTAATATGTCTAAACAGAATGATTTGGTCGTTTCTCAGACTGGCAGGTGAACGTCAGTGGTCATCGTGATTTTTTAGAGCCCTTGAAAATATTGGTTGTTGAAAGATTACCTGCGACAGGACCATGTCTGTACAAGTCTTTGTGTCAGCTATGTGATTTGTACACTGACGATGATGTTTTGATTACTAGACCACATGCATTCAAATAAAAGTAATCTCTTTTAAATAAGGTGGAGGACCAGCATGCTCCATGTATCTTACTATTATTATGGCCTCTGTCTAGAAGTGGACCTTAAGACACACATTGTGCCCTGTTACTATGGGGTTTCTGGTTTAAGCTCCGTCCTGACTTTTCTGTCTCAATGGCCACAATAACGTTGAATGTTAATCTCACCAAACAGAATATGCCCCCCTCCTCCCTCCCCCCCGAAGCCTTCGCTGTCTGCCTTGTTAGTGGGGATCTGACTGGGTTGCCATGATGGCCGACTCCCTCCTGCCGCACCTATGGGCAGCGGTGTGGTGATAGACTTTGCAGCTTGGCCCCTCTGCTCTCTCAATCTCAGCATCCAGCCACAGGGGAGCCTGAGATCTGGCAACCACCAACGTTTCTACAGGTCTGTGTGTGCTCTCCCCTGGTCCCTGATGGCTTTTCCAGCAGGAAGACGGAGCTTAACGTTTGGAGGGGACCGCTGGCCGGCCAGCGTCTGTGTGAGGTAGCCCCGGCAGAGGGTCTGTGTGAGGTAGCCCCGGCAGAGGGTCTGTGTGAGGTAGCCCCGGCAGAGGGTCCTACCTCCAGGGCTCAGATTGCGCCACGTACGACTTGTTCAACAAGGAGCCGTGTTCATATTTCTTACAGACGTGGTGACACTTGACAAGGCAGAAAGTGAAAGCAAAAGGAATCTGCCAGGATAACCTTTTCTGTTCCTTTCCCTGCTCAGCCAACAGAGGTATCTAGACCTTGTTACCACGGTTATAGCTGAAGAATATTGTGACGAATCACTACGCCAGGTCATTAAGTCTTGAGCATGTTTTCACCACATTGAATTGAACACATGGACTAAATAGCAACAGTGCCTGTCCTGAGTTGTCTGCATGTAGATTATTCTGTGATCTGCTCCCCTAACCGCAGGTTCCTATCAAGTCAAAGACAAATAGGGAGTGCTTGTATTCGTCCTGTTTCACACATGTACAAGTGTGTGGTGTGAAATAGAAATGTGTTTTTTGCGTACCCTACTCCCCCCGAGTCACCCTCGGAGAGTGGGGTGACGGCCAGGTCCCCATAAACCACCTGCACAACAAGGCCCTCACCTTTCCTGTACACAACCTGCGGACTGCCATGTCCACACCGGGAGTCACTGATGCAGTAGCCCGACCCTACTCCCAGGTTATAGTCCCAACATCTACCGCAGGAGACCTGGGTTTGGGTTAGTCATTAAGCAGAGGTAGAACACAAAAACATTGTGATACAATAGCCATCGCCATGGCGATCGACATCAGCCACGTGTGTCCTTCCCAGATGAAAGGCACGGCGGCATGGGAGGCCTTTCCCCATGGACCGTGGCTGGTGTAGAAGCTAGCCTGCGAATGACATCCGTTCCTCTCAATTGATTGCTTCCTGTGTCCCCGAACGCCGTGTGATCATTTATTTTCTTCATATTCCCAGAAAACATATGTACTGTTGTAAGACTTCCTCAGTGATATGCTTTATGTTCAAGTAATCATCAAGAAGCTGTGCTGCGAGTTTAAATATTTAAAACAACTGTGGCGCTGCTGGCACATAAGTGATGTACCTTAACTAATCAATTTGTTCAGTGTAGGCCTGCTGTGGATTTAAAAAAATCTGTATTATTGCAACATAACCAGGAAACAACTGTACCCGCTAACAATGATCCTGACCTTATTTCAGTGTTTTGTAAAGCTTAGCCCAGGAAAGTAAATAATATGCTCAAAAATTCTCACATGTTCCCAAAACCCAGTTACTGATTTAATATGGCCTGCTGTTCTCATTGAAACTCTCCAATGCAATCCACAGCTGTGAAGTAAGAGATCTATTGTGGTCAGGTTAACC